>NW_027193443.1:900000-1072828 GCF_032444005.1 Ranitomeya imitator
GTGTAGGGTATAGAGTGTATGGTATCGAGTGTAGGGTGTAGAGTGTATGGTATAGAGTGTAGGGTATAGAATGTAGGGTATAGAGTGTAGGGTATAGAGTGTAGGGCATAGAGTGTAGGGTATAGAGTGTAGGGTATAGAGTGTAGGTTATAGAGTGTAGGGTATAGAGTGTAGGGTATAAAGTGTAGAGTGTAGGGTATAGAGTGTAGGGTATAGAGTGTAGGGTATAGAGTGTAGAGTGTAGGGTATAGAGTGTAGGGTACAGAGTGCAGTGTGTAGAGTGTAGGGTATAGAGTGTAGAGTGTAGGGTGTAGAGTGTAGGGTATAGAGTGTAGGGTATAGAGTGTAGAGTGTATGGTATAGAGTGTAGGGTATAGAGTTTAGGGTATAGAGTGTATGTTATAGAGTGTAGGGTATAGAGTGTAGAGTGTAGGGTATAGAGTTTAGAGTGTAGGGTATAGAGTGTAGGGTATAGAGTGTAAGGTATAGAGTGTAGGGTGTAGAGTGTAGGGTATAGAGTGTAGGGTATAGAGTGTAGGGTATAGAGTGTATGGTATAGAGTGTAGGGTATAGAGTGTATGGTATAGAGTGTAGGGTATAGAGTGTAGAGTGTAGGGTATAGAGTGTAGGATATAGAGTGTAGAGTGTAGGGTATAGAGTGTAGGGTATAGAGTATAGAGTGTAGGGTATAGAGTGTATGGAATAGAGTGTAGCGTGTAGATTGTAGGGTATATAGTGAATGGTATAGAGTGTAGGGTATGGAGTGTAGGGTATAGAGTGTAGGGTATAGAGTGTAGGGTATAGAGTGTATGGAATAGAGTGTAGAGTGTAGATTGTAGGGTATATAGTGAATGGTATAGAGTGTAGGGTATGGAGTGTAGGGTATAAAGTGTAGGGTATAGAGTGTAGAGTGTAGGGATTAGAGTGTAGGGTATAGAGTGTAGGGTATAGAGTGTATGGTATAGAGTGTAGGGTGTAGAGTGTATGGTATAGAGTGTAGGGTATAGAATGTAGGGTATAGAGTGTAGGGTATAGAGTGTAGGGCATAGAGTGTAGGGTATAGAGTGTAGGGTATAGAGTGTAGGGTATAGAGTGTAGGGTATAAAGTGTAGAGTGTAGGGTATAGAGTGTAGGGTATAGAGTGTAGGGTATAGAGTGTAGAGTGTAGGGTATAGAGTGTAGGGTACAGAGTGCAGGGTGTAGAGTGTAGGATATAGAGTGTAGAGTGTAGGGTGCTGAGTGTAGGGTATAGAGTGTAGGGTATAGAGTGTAGAGTGTATGGTATAAAGTGTAGGGTATAGAGTTTAGGGTATAGAGTGTATGTTATAGAGTGTAGGGTATAGAGTGTAGAGTGTAGGGTATAGAGTTTAGAGTGTAGGGTATAGAGTGTAGGGTATAGAGTGTAAGGTATAGAGTGTAGGGTGTAGAGTGTAGGGTATAGAGTGTAGGGTATAGAGTGTAGGGTATAGAGTGTATGGTATAGAGTGTAGGGTATAGAGTGTATGGTATAGAGTGTAGGGTGTAGAGTGTAGGGTATAGAGTGTAGGGTATAGAGTGTAGAGTGTAGGGTATAGAGTGTAGGGTATAGAGTATAGAGTGTAGGGTATAGAGTGTATGGAATAGAGTGTAGCGTGTAGATTGTAGGGTATATAGTGAATGGTATAGAGTGTAGGGTATGGAGTGTAGGGTATAGAGTGTAGGGTATAGAGTGTATGGAATAGAGTGTAGAGTGTAGATTGTAGGGTATATAGTGAATGGTATAGAGTGTAGGGTATGGAGTGTAGGGTATAGAGTGTAGGGTATAGAGTGTAGAGTGTAGGGATTAGAGTGTAGGGTATAGAGTGTAGGTTATAGAGTGTATGGAATAGAGTGTACGGTATAGAGTGTAGAGTGTAGGGTGTAGAGTGTAGGGTATAGAGTGTAGGGTATAGAGTGTAGGGTATAGCCTGTAGGGTATAGAGTGTAGGGTATAGAGTATAGAGTAGGGTATAGAGTGTAGGGTATAGAGTGTAGGGTATAGAATGTAGAGTGTAGGGTGTAGAGTGTAGGGTATAGAGTGTATGCTATAGAGTGTATGGTGTAGAGTGTATGGTATAGAGTGTAGGGTATAGAGTGTAGAGTGTATGGTATAGAGTGTAGGGTATAGAGTGTAGGGTATAGAGTGTATGGTATAGAGTGTAGAGTGTAGGTTATAGAGTTTAGAGTGTAGGGTATAGAGTGTAGGGTGTAGAGTGCATGGTATAGAGTGTAGGGTATAGAGTGTAGACTGTAGGGTATAGAGTGTAGGGTATAGGGTGTAGGGTATAGAGTGTAGGGTATAGAGTGTAGAATGTAGGGTATAGAGTGTAGTATATTGAGTGTAGAGTGTAGGGTATAGAGTGTAGGGTATAGAGTGTATGGTATATAGTGTAGGGTATAGAGTGTAGGTTTCAGAGTGTAGGGTATAGAGTGTAGGGTATAGAGTGTAGGGTATAGAGTGTAGAGTGTAGGGTATGGAGTGTAGGGTATAGAGTGTAGGGTATAGAGTGTAGAGTATAGAGTGTTGGGTATAGAGTGTAGAGTGTAGGGTATAGAGTGTATGTTATAGAGTGTAGGGTATAGAGTGTAGAGTGTAGGGTATAGAGTTTAGAGTGTAGGGTATAGAGTGTAGGGTATAGAGTGTAAGGTATAGAGTGTAGGGTGTAGAGTGTAGGGTATAGAGTGTAGGGTATAGAGTGTAGGGTATAGAGTGTATGGTATAGAGTGTAGGGTATAGAGTGTATGGTATAGAGTGTAGGGTATAGAGTGTAGAGTGTAGGGTATAGAGTGTAGGGTATAGAGTGTAGAGTGTAGGGTATAGAGTGTAGGGTATAGAGTATAGAGTGTAGGGTATAGAGTGTATGGAATAGAGTGTAGCGTGTAGATTGTAGGGTATATAGTGAATGGTATAGAGTGTAGGGTATGGAGTGTAGGGTATAGAATGTAGGGTATAGAGTGTATGGAATAGAGTGTAGAGTGTAGATTGTAGGGTATATAGTGAATGGTATAGAGTGTAGGGTATGGAGTGTAGGGTATAGAGTGTATGGTATAGAGTGTAGAGTGTAGGGATTAGAGTGTAGGGTATAGAGTGTAGGTTATAGAGTGTATGGAATAGAGTGTACGGTATAGAGTGTAGAGTGTAGGGTGTAGAGTGTAGGGTATAGAGTGTATGGTATAGAGTGTACAGTATAGAGTGTATGGTATAGAGTGTAGAGTGTAGGGTATAGAGTGTAGGGTGTAGAGTGTATGGTATAGAGTGTAGGGTACAGAGTGTAGAGTGTAGGGTATAGAGTGTAGGGTATAGAGTGTAGGGTATAGAGTGTACGGTATAGAGTGTATGATATAGAGTGTATGGTATATAGTGTAGGGTATAGAGTGTTTGGTATAGAGTGTAAGGTATAGAGTGTAGAGAGTAGGGTATAGATTTTAGAGTGTAGAGTGTAGGGTATAGAGTGTAGGGTATAGAGTGTATGGAATAGAGTGTATGGTATAGAGTGTAGGGTGTAGAGTGTAGGGTATGGAGTGTAGAGTGTGGGGTATAGAATGTAGAGTGTAGGGTACAGAGTGTATGGTATAGATTGCAGGGTATAGAGTGTAGGGTATAGAGTGTAGGGTATAGAGTGTAGATTGTAGGGTATAGAGTGTAGGGTATAGAGTGTATGGTATAGAGTGTATGGTATAGATTGTAGGGTATAGAGTGTAGGGTATACAGTGTAGAGTGTAGGGTATAGAGTGTAGAAAGTAGGGTATAGTGTGTAGGGTATAGATTGTAGAGTGTAGGGTATAGAGTGTAGGGTATAGAGTGTAGATTGTATGGTATAGAGTGTAGGGTATAGAGTGTATAGTGTAGGTTATAGAGTGTAGAGTGTAGGGTATAGAGTGTAGGGTATAGAGTGTTGGGATATAGAGTGTAGGGTATGGAGTGTAGGGTATAGAGTGTTGGGTATAGAGTGTAGGGTATAGCGTGTATTGTATAGAGTGTAGGGTATAGAGTATATAGTGTAGGGTACAGACTGTAGGGTATAGAGTGTAGAGTGTAGGGTATAGAGTGTAGGGTATAGAGTGTAGGGTATAGAGTGTAGGGTATAAAGTGTAGAGTGTAGGGTATAGAGTGTAGAGTATAGAGTGTAGGGTATAGAGTGTAGGGTGTAGAGTGTAGAGTGTAGGGTATAGAGTGTAAGATATAGAGTGTAGGGTATAGAGTGTATGTTATAGATTGTAGGGTATAGAGTGTAGAGTGTAGGGTATAGAGTGTAGGGTATAGCGTGTAGAGTGTAGGCTATAGAGTGTAGGGTATAGAGTGTAGGATATAGAGTGTAGGGTATAAAGTGTAGAGTGTAGGGTATAGAGTGTAGGGTATAGAGTGTAGGGTATAGAGTGTAGGGTATAGAGTGTAGAGTGTAGGGTATAAAGTGTAGAGTGTAGGGTATAGAGTGTAGGGTATAGAGTGTAGGGTATAAAGTGTATGGTATAGATTGTAGGGTATAGAGTGTAGAGTGTAGGGTATAGCGTGTAGGGTATAGAGTGTAGGGTATATATTGTAGGGTATAGAGTGTAGAGTGTAGGGTATAGAGTGTAGGGTATAGAGTGTATGGTGTAGAGTGTAGGGTATAGAGTGTATAGTGTAGGGTATAGAGTGTAGGGTATAGAGTGTAGGGTATAGAGTGTAGGGTATAGAGTGTACAGTATAGAGTGTATGGTATAGAGTGTAGAGTGTAGGGTATAGAGTGTATGGTATAGAGTGTAGGGTATAGAGTGTAGGGTATAGAGTATAGGGTATAGAGTGTAGAGTGTAGGGTGTAGAGTGTAGAGTGTAGGGTATAGAGTGTAAGGTATAAAGTGTAGGGTATAGATTGTAGGGTGTAGAGTGTAGGGTATAGAGTGTAGAGTGCAGGGTATAGAGTGTATGGTATAATGTGTAGGGTATAGAGTGTAGGGTGTAGAGTGTAGGGTATAGAGTGTATGGTATAGAGTGTAGGGTATAGAGTGTAGAGTGTAGGCTATAGAGTGTAGAGTGTAGGGTATAGAGTGTAGGGTATAGAGTGTAGGGTATAGAGCATAGAGTGTAGGGATTAGAGTGTATGATATAGAGTGTAGGGTATAGAGTGTAGGGTATAGAGTGTATGGAATAGAGTGTATGGTATAGAGTGTAGGGTGTAGAGTGTAGGGTATGGAGTGTAGAGTGTGGGGTATAGAGTGTAGAGTGTAGGGTATAGAGTGTATGGGATAGATTGCAGGGTATAGAGTGTAGGGTATAGAGTGTAGGGTATAGAGTGTAGAGTGTAGGGTATAGAGTGTAGGGTATAGAGTGTATGGTATAGAGTGTATGGTATAGATTGTAGGGTATAGAGTGTAGGGTATAGAGTGTAGAGTGTAGGGTATAGAGTGTAGAAAGTAGGGTATAGTGTGTAGGGTATAGAGTGTAGAGTGTAGGGTATAGAGTGTAGATTGTATGGTATAGAGTGTAGGGTATAGAGTGTATAGTGTAGGGTATAGAGTGTAGAGTGTAGGGTATAGAGTTTAGGGTACAGAGTGTTGGGATATAGAGTGTAGGGTATGGAGTGTGGGGTATAGAGTGTTGGGTATAGAGTGTAGGGTATAGCGTGTAGGGTATAGAGTGTAGGGTATAGAGTATATAGTGTAGGGTACAGAGTGTAGGGTATAGAGTGTAGAGTGTAGGGTATAGAGTGTAGGGTATAGAGTGTAGGGTATAGAGTGTAGGGTATAAAGTTTAGAGTGTAGGGTATAGAGTGTAGAGCATAGAGTGTAGGGTATAGAGTGTAGGGTATAGAGTGTAGAGTGTAGGGTGTAGTGTGTATAGTGTAGGGTATAGAGTGTAAGGTATAGAGTGTAGGGTATAGAGTGTATGTTATAGATTGTAGGGTATAGAGTGTAGAGTGTAGGGTATAGAGTGTAGGGTATAGAGTGTAGGGTATAGCGTGTAGAGTGTAGGGTATAGAGTGTAGGGTATAGAGTGTAGGATATAGAGTGTAGGGTATAAAGTGTAGAGTGTAGGGTATAGAGTGTAGGGTATAGAGTGTAGGGTATAAAGTGTAGGGTATAGAGTGTAGAGTGTAGGGTATAAAGTGTAGAGTGTAGGGTATAGAGTGTAGGGTATAGAGTGTAGGGTATAGAGTGTATGGTATAGATTGTAGGGTATAGAGTGTAGAGTGTAGGGTATAGAGTGTAGGGTATAGAGTGTAGGGTATATATTGTAGGGTATAGAGTGTAGAGTGTAGGGTATAGAGTGTAGGGTATAGAGTGTATGGTGTAGAGTGTAGGGTATAGAGTATATAGTGTAGGGTATAGAGTGTAGGGTATAGAGTGTAGGGTATAGAGTGTAGGGTATAGAGTGTACAGTATAGAGTGTATGGTATAGAGTGTAGGGTATAGAGTGTATGGTATAGAGTGTAGGGTATAGAGTGTAGGGTATAGAGTATAGGGTATAGAGTGTAGAGTGTAGGGTGTAGAGTGTAGAGTGTAGGGTATAGAGTGTAAGGTATAAAGTGTAGGGTATAGATTGTAGGGTGTAGAGTGTAGGGTATAGAGTGTAGAGTCCAGGGTATAGAGTGTATGGTATAATGTGTAGGGTATAGAGTGTAGGGTGTAGAGTGTAGGGTATAGAGTGTATGGTATAGAGTGTAGGGTATAGAGTGTAGAGTGTAGGCTATAGAGTGTAGAGTGTAGGGTATAGAGTGTAGGGTATAGAGTGTAGGGTATAAAGTGTAGAGTATAGGGTATAGAGTGCAGGGTATAGAGTGTAGAGTGTAGGGTGTAGAGTTTAGAGTGTAGAGTGTAGGGTATAGAGTGTAAGGTATAGAGTGTAGGGTATAGAGTGTAAATAGAGTGGGAATAAAAGGACTAGAAATAGGAAAAACCCAATGTGGCTAAACAAAGAAGTAAGACAGGCAATTAACAGTAAAAAGAAAGCATTTGCACTACTAAAGCAGGATGGCACCATTGAAGCTCTAAAAAACTATAGGGAGAAAAATACTTTATCTAAAAAACTAATTAAAGCTGCCAAAAAGGAAACAGAGAAGCACATTGCTAAGGAGAGTAAAACTAATCCCAAACTGTTCTTCAACTATATCAATAGTAAAAGAATAAAAACTGAAAATGTAGGCCCCTTAAAAAATAGTGAGGAAAGAATGGTTGTAGATGACGAGGAAAAAGCTAACATATTAAACACCTTCTTCTCCACGGTATTCACGGTGGAAAATGAAATGCTAGGTGAAATCCCAAGAAACAATGAAAACCCTATATTAAGGGTCACCAATCTAACCCAAGAAGAGGTGCGAAACCGGCTAAATAAGATTAAAATAGATAAATCTCCGGGTCCGGATGGCATACACCCACGAGTACTAAGAGAACTAAGTAATGTAATAGATAAACCATTATTTCTTATTTTTAGTGACTCTATAGCGACAGGGTCTGTTCCGCAGGACTGGCGCATAGCAAATGTGGTGCCAATATTCAAAAAGGGCTCTAAAAGTGAACCTGGAAATTATAGGCCAGTAAGTCTAACCTCTATTGTTGGTAAAATATTTGAAGGGTTTCTGAGGGATGTTATTCTGGATTATCTCAATGAGAATAACTGTTTAACTCCATATCAGCATGGGTTTATGAGAAATCGCTCCTGTCAAACCAATCTAATCAGTTTTTATGAAGAGGTAAGCTATAGACTGGACCACGGTGAGTCATTGGACGTGGTATATCTCGATTTTTCCAAAGCGTTTGATACCGTGCCGCACAAGAGGTTGGTACACAAAATGAGAATGCTTGGTCTGGGGGAAAATGTGTGTAAATGGGTTAGTAACTGGCTTAGTGATAGAAAGCAGAGGGTGGTTATAAATGGTATAGTCTCTAACTGGGTCGCTGTGACCAGTGGGGTACCGCAGGGGTCAGTATTGGGACCTGTTCTCTTCAACATATTCATTAATGATCTGGTAGAAGGTTTACACAGTAAAATATCGATATTTGCAGATGATACAAAACTATGTAAAGCAGTTAATACAAGAGAAGATAGTATTCTGCTACATATGGATCTGGATAAGTTGGAAACTTGGGCTGAAAGGTGGCAGATGAGGTTTAACAATGATAAATGTAAGGTTATACACATGGGAAGAGGGAATCAATATCACCATTACACACTGAACGGGAAACCACTGGGTAAATCTGACAGGGAGAAGGACTTGGGGATCCTAGTTAATGATAAACTTACCTGGAGCAGCCAGTGCCAGGCAGCAGCTGCCAAGGCAAACAGGATCATGGGGTGCATTAAAAGAGGTCTGGATACACATGATGAGAGCATTATACTGCCTCTGTACAAATCCCTAGTTAGACCGCACATGGAGTACTGTGTCCAGTTTTGGGCACCGGTGCTCAGAAAGGATATAATGGAACTAGAGAGAGTACAAAGGAGGGCAACAAAATTAATAAAGGGGATGGGAGAACTACAATACCCAGATAGATTAGCGAAATTAGGATTATTTAGTCTAGAAAAAAGACGACTGAGGGGCGATCTAATAACCATGTATAAGTATATAAGGGGACAATACAAATATCTCGCTGAGGATCTGTTTATACCAAGGAAGGTGACGGGCACAAGGGGGCATTCTTTGCGTCTGGAGGAGAGAAGGTTTTTCCACCAACATAGAAGAGGATTCTTTACTGTTAGGGCAGTGAGAATCTGGAATTGCTTGCCTGAGGAGGTGGTGATGGCGAACTCAGTCGAGGGGTTCAAGAGAGGCCTGGATGTCTTCCTGGAGCAGAACAATATTGTATCATACAATTATTAGGTTCTGTAGAAGGACGTAGATCTGGGTATTTATTATGATGGAATATAGGCTGAACTGGATGGACAAATGTCTTTTTTCGGCCTTACTAACTATGTTACTATGTTACTATGTATGTTATAGAGTGTAGGGTATAGAGTGTAGGGTATAGAGTGTAGGGTATAGAGTGTATGGTATAGATTGTAGGGTATACAGTGTAGAGTGTAGGGTATAGAGTGTAGGGTATAGAGTGTAGGGTATATATTGTAGGGTATAGAGTGTAGAGTGTAGGGTATAGAGTGTAGGGTATAGAGTGTATGGTGTAGAGTGTAGGGTATAGAGTGTATAGTGTAGGGTATAGAGTGTAGGGTATAGAGTGTAGGGTATAGAGTGTAGAGTGTATGGTATAGAGTGTATGGTATAGAGTGTAGAGTGTATGGTATAGATTGTAGGGTATAGAGTGTAGCGTATAGAGTGTAGGGTATAGACTGTAGAGTGTAGGCTATAGAGTGTAGGGTATAGAGTGTAGGGTATAGAGTGTAGGGTATAGAGTGTAGAGTGTAGGGTATAGAGTGTAGGGTATAGAGTGCAGGGTGTAGAGTGTAGGGTATAGAGTGTAGGGTATAGAGTGTAGAATGTAGGGTATAGAGTTTAGAGTGTAGGGTATAGAGTGTAAGGTATAGAGTGTAGGGTGTAGAGTGTAGGGTATAGAGTGTAGGGTATAGAGTGTAGGGTATAGAGTGTATGGTATAGTGTGTAGGGTATAGAGTGTATGGTATAGAGTGTAGGGTATAGAGTGTAGAGTGTAGGGTATAGAGTGTAGGGTATAGAGTGTAGAGTGTAGGATATAGAGTGTAGGGTATAGAGTGTAGGGTATAGAGTGTAGAGTGTAGGGATTAGAGTGTAGAGTATAGAGTGTAGGGTATAGAGTGTAGAGTGTAGGGTATAGAGTGTAGGGTATAAAGTGTAGGGTATAGAGTGTAGAGTGTAGGGATTAGAGTGTAGGGTATAGAGTGTAGGGTATAGAGTGTATGGTATAGAGTGTAGTGTATAGAGTGTATGGTATAGAGTGTAGGGTATAAAGTGTAGAGTGTATGGTATAGAGTGTAGGGTATAGAGTGTAGGGTATAGAGTGTAGGGCATAGAGTGTACGGTATAGAGTGTAGGGTATAGAGTGTAGAGTGTAGGGTATAGAGTGTAGGGTATAGAGTGTAGGGTATAAAGTGTAGAGTGTAGGGTATAGAGTGTAGGGTATAGAGTGTAGGGTATAGAGTGTAGAGTGTAGGGTATAGAGTGTAGGGTACAGAGTGCAGGGTGTAGAGTGTAGGTTATAGAGTGTAGAGTGTAGGGTGTAGAGTGTAGGGTATAGAGTGTAGGGTATAGAGTGTAGAGTGTATGGTATAGAGTGTAGGGTATAGAGTTTAGGGTATAGAGTGTATGTTATAGAGTGTGGGGTATAGAGTGTAGAGTGTAGGGTGTAGAGTTTAGAGTGTAGGGTATAGAGTGTAGGGTATAGAGTGTAAGGTATAGAGTGTAGGGTGTAGAGTGTAGGGTATAGAGTGTAGGGTATAGAGTGTAGGGTATAGAGTGTATGGTATAGAGTGTAGGGTATAGAGTGTATGGTATAGAGTGTAGGGTATAGAGTGTAGAGTGTAGGGTATAGAGTGTAGGGTATAGAGTGTAGAGTGTAGGGTATAGAGTGTAGGATATAGAGTATAGAGTGTAGGGTATAGAGTGTATGGAATAGAGTGTAGCGTGTAGATTGTAGGGTATATAGTGAATGGTATAGAGTGTAGGGTATGGAGTGTAGGGTATAGAGTGTAGGGTATAGGGTGTATGGAATAGAGTGTAGAGTGTAGATTGTAGGGTATATAGTGAATGGTATAGAGTGTAGGGTATGGAGTGTAGGGTATAGAGTGTAGGGTATAGAGTGTAGAGTGTAGGGATTAGAGTGTAGGGTATAGAGTGTAGGTTATAGAGTGTATGGAATAGAGTGTACGGTATAGAGTGTAGAGTGTAGGGTGTAGAGTGTAGGGTATAGAGTGTAGGGTATAGAGTGTAGGGTATAGAGTGAAGGGTATAGCCTGTAGGGTATAGAGTATAGAGTAGGGTATAGAGTGTAGGGTATAGAGTGTAGGGTATAGAGTGTAGAGTGTAGGGTGTAGAGTGTAGGGTATAGAGTGTAGGGTATAGAGTGTAGGGTATAAAGTGTAGAGTGTAGGGTATAGAGTGTATAGTGTAGGGTATAGAGTGTATAGTGTAGGGTATAGAGTGTAGGGTATAGAGTGTAAGGTATAGAGTGTAGGGTATAGAGTGTAGAGTGTAGGGTATAGAGTGTATGCTATAGAGTGTATGGTGTAGAGTGTATGGTATAGAGTGTAGGGTATAGAGTGTAGAGTGTATGGTATAGAGTGTAGGGTATAGAGTGTAGGGTATAGAGTGTATGTTATAGAGTGTTGTGTATAGAGTGTAGAGTGTAGGGTATAGAGTTTAGAGTGTAGGGTAAAGAGTGTAGGGTGTAGAGTGTATGGTATAGAGTGTAGGGTATAGAGTGTAGACTGTAGGGTATAGAGTGTAGGGTATAGAGTGTAGGGTATAGAGTGTAGGGTATAGAGTGTAGAATGTAGGGTATAGAGTGTAGGGTATAGAGTGTAGAGTGTAGGGTATAGAGTGTATGGTATAGAGTGTAGGGTATAGAGTGTAGGTTTCAGAGTGTAGGGTATAGAGTGTAGGGTATAGAGTGTAGGGTATAGAGTGTAGAGTGTAGGGTATGGAGTGTAGGGTATAGAGTGTAGGGTATAGAGTGTAGGGTATAGAGTGTATAGTGCAGGGATTAGAGTGTAGGGTATAGAGTGTAGGATGTAGAGTGTAGATTATAGAGTGTAGGTTATAGAGTGTAGAGTGTAGGGTATAGAGTGTAGGGTATAGAGTGTAGGTTATAGAGTGTAGAGTGTAGGGTATAGAGTGTAGAGTGTAGGGTATAGAGTGTAGGGTGTAGAGTGTAGGGTATAGAATATAGGGTATAGAGTGTAGGGTATAGAGTGTATGGTATAGAGTGTAGGGTATAAAGTGTATGGTATAGAGTGTAGGGTATAGAGTGTAGAGTGTAGGGTATAGAGTGTAGGGTATAGAGTGTAGGGTAGAGAGTGTAGAGTGTAGGTTACAGATTGTAGGGTATAGAGTGTAGGGTATAGAGTGTAGGGTATAGAGTGTATGGTATAGAGTGTATGGTATAGAGTGTAGGGTATAGAGTGTAGAGTGTAGGGTATAGAGTGTAGGGTATAGAGTGTAGGGTATAGAGTGTAGAGTGTAGGGTATAGAGTGTAGAGTGTAGGGTATAGAGTGTAGGGTATAGAGTGTAGGGTATAGAGTGTATGGTATATAGTGTATGGTATAGAGTGTAGGGTATAGAGTGTAGAGTGTAGGGTATAGAGTGTAGGGTATAGAGTGTAGGGTATAGAGTGTAGAGTGTAGGGTATAGAGTGTAGAGTGTAGGGTATAGAGTGTAGGGTATAGAGTGTAAGGTATAGAGTGTAGGGTGTAGAGTGTAGGGTATAGAGTGTAGGGTATAGAGTGTATGGTATAGAGTGTAGGGTATAGATTGTATGGTATAGAGTGTAGGGTATAGAGTGTAGAGTGTAGGGTATAGAGTGTAGGGTATAGAGTGTAGGGTATAGAGTGTAGAGTGTAGGGTACAGAGTGTAGAGTGTAGGGTATAGAGTGTAGGGTATAGAGTGTAGGGAATAGAGTGTAGGGTATAGAGTGTAGGGTGTAGAGTGTAGATTATAGAGTGCAGGTTATAGAGTGTAGAGTGTAGGGTACTTTTCATCATAGTGCTTTTACCAATGCATAAAATGCATGGAGAAGTCATTTCGAATGACTGGTCCTCAGTGTTGTGAGAACGATGACTGGTTAAAATTTTTGGTGGTTTCTTGTTCAGTCCATAGGCCTACAGCATGTGGCAAACCGGTGAGCATGTGGCTCTATTAGTATAGGAGATACCTGAAAACATATCACACTTTTCATCATAGTGCTTTTACCAATGCATAAAATGCATGGTGAAGTCATTTCGAATGACTGGTCCTCAGTGTTGTGAGAACGATGACTGGTTAAATTTTTTGGTGGTTTCTTGTTCAGTCCATAGGCCTACAGCATGTGGCAAACCGGTGAGCATGTGGCTCTATTAGTATAGGAGTGTAGGGAATAGAGTGTAGAGTGTAAGGTATAGAGTGTAGGGTATAGAGTGTAGGGTATAGACTGTAGGGTATAGAGTGTAGGGTATAGAGTGTAGGGTATAGACTGTAGAGTGTAGGCTATAGAGTGTAGGGTATAGAGTGTAGGGTATAGAGTGTAGGGTATAGAGTGTAGAGTGTAGGGTATAG
This sequence comes from Ranitomeya imitator, assembly GCF_032444005.1. Taxonomy (NCBI): domain Eukaryota; kingdom Metazoa; phylum Chordata; class Amphibia; order Anura; family Dendrobatidae; genus Ranitomeya; species Ranitomeya imitator. Next base: position 913,175 of record NW_027193443.1, read on the forward strand.
AGTGTAGGGTATAGAGTGCAGGGTATAGAGTGTAGGGTATAGAGTGTAGGGTATAGAGTGTAGAATGTAGGGTATAGAGTTTAGAGTGTAGGGAATGGAGTGTAGGGTATAGAGTGTAAGGTATAGAGTGTAGGGTGTAGAGTGTAGGGTATAGAGTGTAGGGTATAGAGTGTAGGGTATAGAGTGTATGGTATAGTGTGTAGGGTATAGAGTGTATGGTATAGAGTGTAGGGTATAGAGTGTAGAGTGTAGGGTATAGAGTGTAGGGTATAGAGTGTAGAGTGTAGGATATAGAGTGTAGAGTATAGAGTGTAGGGTATAGAGTGTAGAGTGTAGGGATTAGAGTGTAGAGTATAGAGTGTAGGGTATAGAGTGTAGAGTGTAGGGTATAGAGTGTAGAATGTAGGGTATAGAGTTTAGAGTGTAGGGTATAGAGTGTAGGTTATAGAGTGTAAGGTATAGAGTGTAGGGTGTAGAGGGTAGGGTATAGAGTGTAGGGTATAGAGTGTAGGGTATAGAGTGTATGGTATAGTGTGTAGGGTATAGAGTGTATGGTATAGAGTGTAGGGTATAGAGTGTTGAGTGTAGGGTATAGAGTGTAGGGTATAGAGTGTAGAGTGTAGGATATAGAGTGTAGGGTATAGAGTGTAGGGTATAGAGTGTAGAGTGTAGGGATTAGAGTGTAGAGTATAGAGTGTAGGGTATAGAGTGTAGAGTGTATGGTATAGAGTGTAGGGTATAGAGTGTAGAGTGTAGGGATTAGAGTGTAGGGTATAGAGTGTAGGGTATAGAGTGTATGGTATAGAGTGTAGTGTATAGAGTGTATGGTATAGAGTGTAGGGTATAAAGTGTAGAGTGTATGGTATAGAGTGTAGGGCATAGAGTGTAGAGTGTAGGGTATAGAGTGTATGGTATAGAGTGTAGGGTGTAGAGTGTATGGTATAGAGTGTAGGGTATAGAATGTAGGGTATAGAGTGTAGGGTATAGAGTGTAGGGCATAGAGTGTACGGTATAGAGTGTAGGGTATAGAGTGTAGAGTGTAGGGTATAGAGTGTAGGGTATAGAGTGTAGGGTATAAAGTGTAGAGTGTAGGGTATAGAGTGTAGGGTATAGAGTGTAGGGTATAGAGTGTAGAGTGTAGGGTATAGAGTGTAGGGTACAGAGTGCAGGGTGTAGAGCGTAGGGTATAGAGTGTAGAGTGTAGGGTGTAGAGTGTAGGGTATAGAGTGTAGGGTATAGAGTGTAGAGTGTATGGTATAGAGTGTAGGGTATAGAGTTTAGGGTGTAGAGTGTATGTTATAGAGTGTAGGGTATAGAGTGTAGAGTGTAGGGTATAGAGTTTAGAGTGTAGGGTATAGAGTGTAGGGTATAGAGTGTAAGGTATAGAGTGTAGGGTGTAGAGTGTAGGGTATAGAGTGTAGGGTATAGAGTGTATGGTATAGAGTGTAGGGTATAGAGTGTATGGTTTAGAGTGTAGGGTATAGAGTGTAGAGTGTAGGGTATAGAGTGTAGGGTATAGAGTGTAGAGTGTAGGGTATAGAGTGTAGGATATAGAGTATAGAGTGTAGGGTATAGAGTGTATGGAATAGAGTGTAGCGTGTAGATTGTAGGGTATATAGTGAATGGTATAGAGTGTAGGGTATAGAGTGTAGGGTATAGAGTGTAGGGTATAACGTGTAGAGTGTAGGGTATAGAGTGTATAGTGTAGGGTATAGAGTGTAGGGTATAGAGTGTAGGGTATAGAGTGTAGGGTATAGAGTGTAGAGTGTAGGGTATAGAGTGTATGCTATAGAGTGTATGGTGTAGAGTGTATGGTATAGAGTGTAGGGTATAGAGTGTAGAGTGTATGGTATAGAGTGTTGTGTATAGAGTGTAGAGTGTAGGGTATAGAGTTTAGAGTGTAGGGTATAGAGTGTAGGGTGTAGAGTGTATGGTATAGAGTGTAGGGTATAGAGTGTAGACTGTAGGGTATAGAGTGTAGGGTATAGAGTGTAGGGTATAGGGTGTAGGGTATAGAGTGTAGGGTATAGAGTATAGAATGTAGGGTATAGAGTGTAGGGTATAGAGTGTAGAATGTAGGGTATAGAGTGTATGGTATAGAGTGTATGGTATAGAGTGTAGGTTTCAGAGTGTAGGGTATAGAGTGTAGGATATAGAGTGTAGGGTATAGAGTGTAGAGTGTAGGGTATGGTGTGTAGGGTATAGAGTGTAGGGTATAGAGTGTAGAGTATAGAGTGTTGGGTATAGAGTGTAGAGTGTAGGGTATAGAGTGTAGGGTATAGAGTGTAGGGTATAGAGTGTAGGGTATAGAGTGTAGAGTGTAGGGATTAGAGTGTAGGGTATAGAGTGTAGGGTGTAGAGTGTAGATTATAGAGTGTAGGTTATAGAGTGTAGAGTGTAGGGTATAGAGTGTAGGGTATAGAGTGTAGGTTATAGAGTGTAGAGTGTAGGGTATAGAGTGTAGAGTGTAGGGTATAGAGTGTAGGGTGTAGAGTGTAGGGTATAGAATATAGGGTATAGAGTGTAGGGTATAGAGTGTATGGTATAGAGTGTAGGGTATAAAGTGTATGGTATAGAGTGTAGGGTATAGAGTGTAGAGTGTAGGGTATAGAGTGTAGGGTGTAGAGTGTAGATTATAGAGTGTAGGTTATAGAGTGTAGAGTGTAGGGTACTTTTCATCATAGTGCTTTTACCAATGCATAAAATGCATGGAGAAGTCATTTCGAATGACTGGTCCTCAGTGTTGTGAGAACGATGACTGGTTAAAATTTTTGGTGGTTTCTTGTTCAGTCCATAGGCCTACAGCATGTGGCAAACCGGTGAGCATGTAGCTCTATTAGTATAGGAGATACCTGAAAACATATCACACTTTTCATCATAGTGCTTTTACCAATGCATAAAATGCATGGTGAAGTCATTTCGAATGACTGGTCCTCAGTGTTGTGAGAACGATGACTGGTTAAAATTTTTGGTGGTTTCTTGTTCAGTCCATAGGCCTACAGCATGTGGCAAACCGGTGAGCATGTGGCTCTATTAGTATAGGAGTGTAGGGAGCAGAGTGTAGAGTGTAAGGTATAGAGTGTAGGGTATAGAGTGTAGGGTATAGACTGTAGGGTATAGAGTGTAGGGTATAGAGTGTAGGGTATAGACTGTAGAGTGTAGGCTATAGAGTGTAGGGTATAGAGTGTAGGGTATAGAGTGTAGGGTATAGAGTGTAGAGTGTAGGGTATAGAGTGTAGGGTATAGAGTGCAGGGTGTAGAGTGTAGGGTATAGAGTGTAGGGTATAGAGTGTAGAATGTAGGGTATAGAGTTTAGAGTGTAGGGTATAGAGTGTAGGGTATAGAGTGTAAGGTATAGAGTGTAGGGTGTAGAGAGTAGGGTATAGAGTGTAGGGTATAGAGTGTAGGGTATAGAGTGTATGGTATAGTGTGTAGGGTATAGAGTGTATGGTATAGAGTGTAGGGTATAGAGTGTAGAGTGTAGGGTATAGAGTGTAGGGTATAGAGTGTAGAGTGTAGGATATAGATTGTAGGGTATAGAGTGTAGGGTATAGAGTGTAGAGTGTAGGGATTAGAGTGTAGAGTATAGAGTGTAGGGTATAGAGTGTAGAGTGTAGGGTATAGAGTGTAGGGTATAGAGTGTAGGGTATAGAGTGTAGAGTGTAGGGATTAGAGTGTAGGGTATAGAGTGTAGGGTATACAGTGTATGGTATAGAGTGTAGTGTATAGAGTGTATGGTATAGCGTGTAGGGTATAAAGTGTAGAGTATATGCTATAGAGTGTAGGGCATAGAGTGTAGAGTGTAGGGTATAGAGTGTATGGTATAGAGTGTAGGGTGTAGAGTGTATGGTATAGAGTGTAGGGTATAGAATGTAGGGTATAGAGTGTAGGGTATAGAGTGTAGGGCATAGAGTGTAGGGTATAGAGTGTAGGGTATAGAGTGTAGGTTATAGAGTGTATGGTATAGAGTGTAGGGTATAAAGTGTAGAGTGTAGGGTATAGAGTGTAGGGTATAGAGTGTAGGGTATAGAGTGTAGAGTGTAGGGTATAGAGTGTAGGGTACAGAGTGCAGTGTGTAGAGTGTAGGGTATAGAGTGTAGAGTGTAGGGTGTAGAGTGTAGGGTATAGAGTGTAGGGTATAGAGTGTAGAGTGTATGGTATAGAGTGTAGGGTATAGAGTTTAGGGTATAGAGTGTATGTTATAGAGTGTAGGGTATAGAGTGTAGAGTGTAGGGTATAGAGTTTAGAGTGTAGGGTATAGAGTGTAGGGTATAGAGTGTAAGGTATAGAGTGTAGGGTGTAGAGTGTAGGGTATAGAGTGTAGGGTATAGAGTGTAGGGTATAGAGTGTATGGTATAGAGTGTAGGGTATAGAGTGTATGGTATAGAGTGTAGGGTATAGAGTGTAGAGTGTAGGGTATAGAGTGTAGGATATAGAGTGTAGAGTGTAGGGTATAGAGTGTAGGGTATAGAGTATAGAGTGTAGGGTATAGAGTGTATGGAATAGAGTGTAGCGTGTAGATTGTAGGGTATATAGTGAATGGTATAGAGTGTAGGGTATGGAGTGTAGGGTATAGAGTGTAGGGTATAGAGTGTAGGGTATAGAGTGTATGGAATAGAGTGTAGAGTGTAGATTGTAGGGTATATAGTGAATGGTATAGAGTGTAGGGTATGGAGTGTAGGGTATAAAGTGTAGGGTATAGAGTGTAGAGTGTAGGGATTAGAGTGTAGGGTATAGAGTGTAGGGTATAGAGTGTATGGTATAGAGTGTAGGGTGTAGAGTGTATGGTATAGAGTGTAGGGTATAGAATGTAGGGTATAGAGTGTAGGGTATAGAGTGTAGGGCATAGAGTGTAGGGTATAGAGTGTAGGGTATAAAGTGTAGAGTGTAGGGTATAGAGTGTAGGGTATAGAGTGTAGGGTATAGAGTGTAGAGTGTAGGGTATAGAGTGTAGGGTACAGAGTGCAGGGTGTAGAGTGTAGGGTATAGAGTGTAGAGTGTAGGGTGCTGAGTGTAGGGTATAGAGTGTAGGGTATAGAGTGTAGAGTGTATGGTATAAAGTGTAGGGTATAGAGTTTAGGGTATAGAGTGTATGTTATAGAGTGTAGGGTATAGAGTGTAGAGTGTAGGGTATCGAGTTTAGAGTGTAGGGTATAGAGTGTAGGGTATAGAGTGTAAGGTATAGAGTGTAGGGTGTAGAGTGTAGGGTATAGAGTGTAGGGTATAGAGTGTAGGGTATAGAGTGTATGGTATAGAGTGTAGGGTATAGAGTGTATGGTATAGAGTGTAGGGTGTAGAGTGTAGGGTATAGAGTGTAGGGTATAGAGTGTAGAGTGTAGGGTATAGAGTGTAGGGTATAGAGTATAGAGTGTAGGGTATAGAGTGTATGGAATAGAGTGTAGCGTGTAGATTGTAGGGTATATAGTTAATGGTATAGAGTGTAGGGTATGGAGTGTAGGGTATAGAGTGTAGGGTATAGAGTGTATGGAATAGAGTGTAGAGTGTAGATTGTAGGGTATATAGTGAGTGGTATAGAGTGTAGGGTATGGAGTGTAGGGTATAGAGTGTAGGGTATAGAGTGTAGAGTGTAGGGATTAGAGTGTAGGGTATAGAGTGTAGGTTATAGAGTGTATGGAATAGAGTGTACGGTATAGAGTGTAGAGTGTAGGGTGTAGAGTGTAGGGTATAGAGTGTAGGGTATAGAGTGTAGGGTATAGCCTGTAGGGTATAGAGTGTAGGGTATAGAGTATAGAGTAGGGTATAGAGTGTAGGGTATAGAGTGTAGGGTATAGAATGCAGAGTGTAGGGTGTAGAGTGTAGGGTATAGAGTGTATGCTATAGAGTGTATGGTGTAGAGTGTATGGTATAGAGTGTAGGGTATAGAGTGTAGAGTGTATGGTATAGAGTGTAGGGTATAGAGTGTAGGGTATAGAGTGTATGGTATAGAGTGTAGAGTGTAGGGTATAGAGTTTAGAGTGTAGGGTATAGAGTGTAGGGTGTAGAGTGCATGGTATAGAGTGTATGGTATAGAGTGTAGACTGTAGGGTATAGAGTGTAGGGTATAGGGTGTAGGGTATAGAGTGTAGGGTATAGAGTGTAGAATGTAGGGTATAGAGTGTAGTATATAGAGTGTAGAGTGTAGGGTATAGAGTGTAGGGTATAGAGTGTATGGTATAGAGTGTAGGGTATAGAGTGTAGGTTTCAGAGTGTAGGGTATAGAGTGTAGGGTATAGAGTGTAGGGTATAGAGTGTAGAGTGTAGGGTATGGAGTGTAGGGTATAGAGTGTAGGGTATAGAGTGTAGAGTATAGAGTGTTGGGTATAGAGTGTAGAGTGTAGGGTATAGAGTGTATGTTATAGAGTGTAGGGTATAGAGTGTAGAGTGTAGGGTATAGAGTTTAGAGTGTAGGGTATAGAGTGTAGGGTATAGAGTGTAAGGTATAGAGTGTAGGGTGTAGAGTGTAGGGTATAGAGTGTAGGGTATAGAGTGTAGGGTATAGAGTGTATGGTATAGAGTGTAGGGTATAGAGTGTATGGTATAGAGTGTAGGGTATAGAGTGTAGAGTGTAGGGTATAGAGTGTAGGGTATAGAGTGTAGAGTGTAGGGTATAGAGTGTAGGGTATAGAGTATAGAGTGTAGGGTATAGAGTGTATGGAATAGAGTGTAGCGTGTAGATTGTAGGGTATATAGTGAATGGTATAGAGTGTAGGGTATGGAGTGTAGGGTATAGAATGTAGGGTATAGAGTGTATGGAATAGAGTGTAGAGTGTAGATTGTAGGGTATATAGTGAATGGTATAGAGTGTAGGGTATGGAGTGTAGGGTATAGAGTGTATGGTATAGATTGTAGAGTGTAGGGATTAGAGTGTAGGGTATAGAGTGTAGGTTATAGAGTGTATGGAATAGAGTGTACGGTATAGAGTGTAGAGTGTAGGGTGTAGAGTGTAGGGTATAGAGTGTATGGTATAGAGTGTACAGTATAGAGTGTATGGTATAGAGTGTAGAGTGTAGGGTATAGAGTGTAGGGTGTAGAGTGTATGGTATAGAGTGTAGGGTACAGAGTGTAGAGTGTATGGTATAGAGTGTAGGGTATAGAGTGTAGGGTATAGAGTGTACGGTATAGAGTGTATGATATAGAGTGTATGGTATATAGTGTAGGGTATAGAGTGTTTGGTATAGAGTGTAAGGTATAGAGTGTAGAGAGTAGGGTATTGATTTTAGAGTGTAGAGTGTAGGGTATAGAGTGTAGGGTATAGAGTGTATGGAATAGAGTGTATGGTATAGAGTGTAGGGTGTAGAGTGTAGGGTATGGAGTGTAGAGTGTGGGGTATAGAATGTAGAGTGTAGGGTATAGAGTGTATGGTATAGATTGCAGGGTATAGAGTGTAGGGTATAGAGTGTAGGGTATAGAGTGTAGATTGTAGGGTATAGAGTGTAGGGTGTAGAGTGTATGGTATAGAGTGTATGGTATAGATTGTAGGGTATAGAGTGTAGGGTATAGAGTGTAGAGTGTAGGGTATAGAGTGTAGAAAGTAGGGTATAGTGTGTAGGGTATAGATTGTAGAGTGTAGGGTATAGAGTGTAGGGTATAGAGTGTAGATTGTATGGTATAGAGTGTAGGGTATAGAGTGTATAGTGTAGGTTATAGAGTGTAGAGTGTAGGGTATAGAGTGTAGGGTATAGAGTGTTGGGATATAGAGTGTAGGGTATGGAGTGTAGGGTATAGAGTGTTGGGTATAGAGTGTAGGGTATAGCGTGTATTGTATAGAGTGTAGGGTATAGAGTATATAGTGTAGGGTACAAACTGTAGGGTATAGAGTGTAGAGTGTAGGGTATAGAATGTAGGGTATAGAGTGTAGGGTATAGAGTGTAGGGTATAAAGTGTAGAGTGTAGGGTATAGAGTGTAGAGTATAGAGTGTAGGGTATAGAGTGTAGGGTGTAGAGTGTAGAGTGTAGGGTATAGAGTGTAAGATATAGAGTGTAGGGTATAGAGTGTATGTTATAGATTGTAGGGTATAGAGTGTAGAGTGTAGGGTATAGAGTGTAGGGTATAGCGTGTAGAGTGTAGGGTATAGAGTGTAGGGTATAGAGTGTAGGATATAGAGTGTAGGGTATAAAGTGTAGAGTGTAGGGTATAGAGTGTAGGGTATAGAGTGTAGGGTATAGAGTGTAGGGTATAGAGTGTAGAGTGTAGGGTATAAAGTGTAGAGTGTAGGGTATAGAATGTAGGGTATAGAGTGTAGGGTATAAAGTGTATGGTATAGATTGTAGGGTATAGAGTGTAGAGTGTAGGGTATAGCGTGTAGGGTATAGAGTGTAGGGTATATATTGTAGGGTATAGAGTGTAGAGTGTAGGGTATAGAGTGTAGGGTATAGAGTGTATGGTGTAGAGTGTAGGGTATAGAGTGTATAGTGTAGGGTATAGAGTGTAGGGTATAGAGTGTAGGGTATAGAGTGTAGGGTATAGAGTGTACAGTATAGAGTGTATGGTATAGAGTGTAGAGTGTAGGGTATAGAGTGTATGGTATAGAGTGTAGGGTATAGAGTGTAGGGTATAGAGTATAGGGTATAGAGTGTAGAGTGTAGGGTGTAGAGTGTAGAGTGTAGGGTATAGAGTGTAAGGTATAAAGTGTAGGGTATAGATTGTAGGGTGTAGAGTGTAGGGTATAGAGTGTAGAGTGCAGGGTATAGAGTGTATGGTATAATGTGTAGGGTATAGAGTGTAGGGTGTAGAGTGTAGGGTATAGAGTGTATGGTATAGAGTGTAGGGTATAGAGTGTAGAGTGTAGGCTATAGAGTGTAGAGTGTAGGGTATAGAGTGTAGGGTATAGAGTGTAGGGTATAGAGCATAGAGTGTAGGGATTAGAGTGTATGATATAGAGTGTAGGGTATAGAGTGTAGGGTATAGAGTGTATGGAATTGAGTGTATGGTATAGAGTGTAGGGTGTAGAGTGTAGGGTATGGAGTGTAGAGTGTGGGGTATAGAGTGTAGAGTGTAGGGTATAGAGTGTATGGTATAGATTGCAGGGTATAGAGTGTAGGGTATAGAGTGTAGGGTATAGAGTGTAGAGTGTAGGGTATAGAGTGTAGGGTATAGAGTGTATGGTATAGAGTGTATGGTATAGATTGTAGGGTATAGAGTGTAGGGTATAGAGTGTAGAGTGTAGGGTATAGAGTGTAGAAAGTAGGGTATAGTGTGTAGGGTATAGAGTGTAGAGTGTAGGGTATAGAGTGTAGATTGTATGGTATAGAGTGTAGGGTATAGAGTGTATAGTGTAGGGTATAGAGTGTAGAGTGTAGGGTATAGAGTTTAGGGTACAGAGTGTTGGGATATAGAGTGTAGGGTATGGAGTGTAGGGTATAGAGTGTTGGGTATAGAGTGTAGGGTATAGCGTGTAGGGTATAGAGTGTAGGGTATAGAGTATATAGTGTAGGGTACAGAGTGTAGGGTATAGAGTGTAGAGTGTAGGGTATAGAGTGTAGGGTATAGAGTGTAGGGTATAGAGTGTAGGGTATAAAGTGTAGAGTGTAGGGTATAGAGTGTAGAGCATAGAGTGTAGGGTATAGAGTGTAGGGTATAGAGTGTAGAGTGTAGGGTGTAGAGTGTAGAGTGTAGGGTATAGAGTGTAAGGTATAGAGTGTAGGGTATAGAGTGTATGTTATAGATTGTAGGGTATAGAGTGTAGAGTGTAGGGTATAGAGTGTAGGGTATAGAGTGTAGGGTATAGCGTGTAGAGTGTAGGGTATAGAGTGTAGGGTATAGAGTGTAGGATATAGAGTGTAGGGTATAAAGTGTAGAGTGTAGGGTATAGAGTGTAGGGTATAGAGTGTAGGGTATAAAGTGTAGGGTATAGAGTGTAGAGTGTAGGGTATAAAGTGTAGAGTGTAGGGTATAGAGTGTAGGGTATAGAGTGTAGGGTATAGAGTGTATGGTATAGATTGTAGGGTATAGAGTGTAGAGTGTAGGGTATAGAGTGTAGGGTATAGAGTGTAGGGTATATATTGTAGGGTATAGAGTGTAGAGTGTAGGGTATAGAGTGTAGGGTATAGAGTGTATGGTGTAGAGTGTAGGGTATAGAGTATATAGTGTAGGGTATAGAGTGTAGGGTATAGAGTGTAGGGTATAGAGTGTACAGTATAGAGTGTATGGTATAGAGTGTAGGGTATAGAGTGTATGGTATAGAGTGTAGGGTATAGAGTGTAGGGTATAGAGTATTGGGTATAGAGTGTAGAGTGTAGGGTGTAGAGTGTAGAGTGTAGGGTATAGAGTGTAAGGTATAAAGTGTAGGGTATAGATTGTAGGGTGTAGAGTGTAGGGTATAGAGTGTAGAGTCCAGGGTATAGAGTGTATGGTATAATGTGTAGGGTATAGAGTGTAGGGTGTAGAGTGTAGGGTATAGAGTGTATGGTATAGAGTGTAGGGTATAGAGTGTAGAGTGTAGGCTATAGAGTGTAGAGTGTAGGGTATAGAGTGTAGGGTATAGAGTGTAGGGTATAAAGTGTAGAGTATAGGGTATAGAGTGCAGGGTATAGAGTGTAGAGTGTAGGGTGTAGAGTTTAGAGTGTAGAGTGTAGGGTATAGAGTGTAAGGTATAGAGTGTAGGGTATAGAGTGTAAATAGAGTGGGAATAAAAGGACTAGAAATAGGAAAAACCCAATGTGGCTAAACAAAGAAGTAAGACAGGCAATTAACAGTAAAAAGAAAGCATTTGCACTACTAAAGCAGGATGGCACCATTGAAGCTCTAAAAAACTATAGGGAGAAAAATACTTTATCTAAAAAACTAATTAAAGCTGCCAAAAAGGAAACAGAGAAGCACATTGCTAAGGAGAGTAAAACTAATCCCAAACTGTTCTTCAACTATATCAATAGTAAAAGAATAAAAACTGAAAATGTAGGCCCCTTAAAAAATAGTGAGGAAAGAATGGTTGTAGATGACGAGGAAAAAGCTAACATATTAAACACCTTCTTCTCCACAGTATTCACGGTGGAAAATGAAATGCTAGGTGAAATCCCAAGAAACAATGAAAACCCTATATTAAGGGTCACCAATCTAACCCAAGAAGAGGTGCGAAACCGGCTAAATAAGATTAAAATAGATAAATCTCCGGGTCCGGATGGCATACACCCACGAGTACTAAGAGAACTAAGTAATGTAATAGATAAACCATTATTTCTTATTTTTAGTGACTCTATAGCGACAGGGTCTGTTCCGCAGGACTGGCGCATAGCAAATGTGGTGCCAATATTCAAAAAGGGCTCTAAAAGTGAACCTGGAAATTATAGGCCAGTAAGTCTAACCTCTATTGTTGGTAAAATATTTGAAGGGTTTCTGAGGGATGTTATTCTGGATTATCTCAATGAGAATAACTGTTTAACTCCATATCAGCATGGGTTTATGAGAAATCGCTCCTGTCAAACCAATCTAATCAGTTTTTATGAAGAGGTAAGCTATAGACTGGACCACGGTGAGTCATTGGACGTGGTATATCTCGATTTTTCCAAAGCGTTTGATACCGTGCCGCACAAGAGGTTGGTACACAAAATGAGAATGCTTGGTCTGGGGGAAAATGTGTGTAAATGGGTTAGTAACTGGCTTAGTGATAGAAAGCAGAGGGTGGTTATAAATGGTATAGTCTCTAACTGGGTCGCTGTGACCAGTGGGGTACCGCAGGGGTCAGTATTGGGACCTGTTCTCTTCAACATATTCATTAATGATCTGGTAGAAGGTTTACACAGTAAAATATCGATATTTGCAGATGATACAAAACTATGTAAAGCAGTTAATACAAGAGAAGATAGTATTCTGCTACAGATGGATCTGGATAAGTTGGAAACTTGGGCTGAAAGGTGGCAGATGAGGTTTAACAATGATAAATGTAAGGTTATACACATGGGAAGAGGGAATCAATATCACCATTACACACTGAACGGGAAACCACTGGGTAAATCTGACAGGGAGAAGGACTTGGGGATCCTAGTTAATGATAAACTTACCTGGAGCAGCCAGTGCCAGGCAGCAGCTGCCAAGGCAAACAGGATCATGGGGTGCATTAAAAGAGGTCTGGATACACATGATGAGAGCATTATACTGCCTCTGTACAAATCCCTAGTTAGACCGCACATGGAGTACTGTGTCCAGTTTTGGGCACCGGTGCTCAGAAAGGATATAATGGAACTAGAGAGAGTACAAAGGAGGGCAACAAAATTAATAAAGGGGATGGGAGAACTACAATACCCAGATAGATTAGCGAAATTAGGATTATTTAGTCTAGAAAAAAGACGACTGAGGGGCGATCTAATAACCATGTATAAGTATATAAGGGGACAATACAAATATCTCGCTGAGGATCTGTTTATACCAAGGAAGGTGACGGGCACAAGGGGGCATTCTTTGCGTCTGGAGGAGAGAAGGTTTTTCCACCAACATAGAAGAGGATTCTTTACTGTTAGGGCAGTGAGAATCTGGAATTGCTTGCCTGAGGAGGTGGTGATGGCGAACTCAGTCGAGGGGTTCAAGAGAGGCCTGGATGTCTTCCTGGAGCAGAACAATATTGTATCATACAATTATTAGGTTCTGTAGAAGGACGTAGATCTGGGTATTTATTATGATGGAATATAGGCTGAACTGGATGGACAAATGTCTTTTTTCGGCCTTACTAACTATGTTACTATGTTACTATGTATGTTATAGAGTGTAGGGTATAGAGTGTAGGGTATAGAGTGTAGGGTATAGAGTGTATGGTATAGATTGTAGGGTATACAGTGTAGAGTGTAGGGTATAGAGTGTAGGGTATATATTGTAGGGTATAGAGTGTAGAGTGTAGGGTATAGAGTGTAGGGTATAGAGTGTATGGTGTAGAGTGTAGGGTATAGAGTGTATAGTGTAGGGTATAGAGTGTAGGGTATAGAGTGTAGGGTATAGAGTGTATGGTATAGAGTGTACAGTATAGAGTGTATGGTATAGAGTGTAGAGTGTATGGTATAGAGTGTATGGTATAGAGTGTAGAGTGTATGGTATAGATTGTAGGGTATAGAGTACTCACAAAGAGAAGGTAAAGGGATAACAAAATTTTTTATTAGGTTACAAATCATACAAATATTATAGTTAAAAACACAAAAATGTCCGAGGAAAGGTGTTTACTCAAGCCAAATGCACAGACAGGACAGAGGAAAAGTATTCAAGTTCTAGAGTCATGTGTAAAGTGTATACCTATTGGTGAATACAACAGGTACAGCCAACTATAAATGGCCCAACAAGTGCAGCGTGCATAGTGCAAAAGATCCATGCAATACATAGGTCAGATGGTCACTGAACACATACCCATATCGTCTGCCCGTCCTCCGTCACTGAGGCCCCGACGCGCGTTTCGCTGATCGCTTTATCAAGGGGAAAGGTGTGCCTGTCATGTCTCTAAAAGTCCGGGTTTAAATAGGCGTCCAAGCTTACATATTACCCAGTGACGCGTCGCGTATGGCACCGCACGCCCCGGCTCCAGGTGCATCTGTTTCCGGCGTTCCTAATCAAAGTGCGGGGAGGAAAACCTCCATGACGTCACATCCGCACTGTTGATCATATGGGAAGCCTTCAACAAAATGCCGGATATCGGGTGCAGTGCGCATGCGCGTCGCCATATTGGGGGAGCCTGATAACGATAATGAATGAAACCGCATCCAACCAGTGGCATATAGGCAGACAGCATACCGCCGTCAGTCAAACCACAAAGACGCCAAGATTTACATCACAAAACAGGTGGTAATGTATACAGAATCATATATAATTTTTCATACTCTGGGCACCATATAGTTAAAACATATGATGCATACAGATTACATAAACATATCCAGCCAAATAAGGAGTCCCTTATATATGGTCCACATTTTCAAACGATGTCAAATGAGGGACTTCTGGATAGACATCACCAATCTTCAAAAATATGGAGTCCTTGCATGGTTCTCCCACATTGCCAGTGAATAGAGAGATATCATTCGATACAGAAGGATAGTACGGATGGCATCATAAACCAGGACAGTTATTGACGATGGTTCTTTCATAATCAGTACTAGAGTAAAGAAATTTAATTACAGAAGAAACAATTTAAAAATCACGAAAACACGAAAAAACACGACAGAAATAACACAATATAGAAATTAGGAATTAAAAAATAAAGATTAAAAAGCAGAGATCTTATAAAAATGGAACAAAACTTAACTTTTCATTGAGCCCAGCAGGGGACATGGTACCCAATTCCACAATCCATTTGGTTTCTGATTGTGCCAATAGTTGTTTTAAATTCCCCCCTCTAACACCTCCATGTATCCTATCAATGCCAAAGACCTTAAAGCCACGTGGGTCAGAATTGTGGCATAAATGAAAATGCTTTGGTATGGTCTTTAGCATGGATGGGTCTTCCTCCCCTCTCGCCGCCGAGATGTCCCTCACGTGCTCCCTCACCCTGACCCGTAATTCTCTTGAAGTTAACCCAATGTATACTTTGGGACAGGGGCATTGGGCAAAGTAGATGACATAGGTAGTGGTGCATGAAATATAGTGAACAATATTATATTCACGAGCACCATCAATGGTCTTGAAGGTCTTAGCCCTAACAACATTACCCAAATTACATGCCATACACTTCCCACATGGGTAACAGCCCCATCTTTGCTTTGAATCACCAAAAGGGCTCCTATGGGGGGCCACATAGTGGCTTCTTACCAATTGGTCTTTAAGATTCTTGCCCCTCCTTGCAGTGATTAGGGGTCTCTCAGAGATTTGTTTACTAAGTACAGGGTCTGTATGAAGGACAGGCCAGTGTTTCGTTAGGACCTGACGCATAAGATCCCACTGACAGTTAAATGTAGAGATAAATCTAATTTGCGCATCGTTTTTATCCTTGCGTGTACTAGAACTACATAATAATCTCTGTCGAGGGGTATATTTTGCGCGGTGATAGCCATGTTTGATATTTCTCTGGCTATACCCTCTTTCCATAAAGCGATTTCTCGGGTCCCCGGGGCCCCCCGGGGCGTCCCATAGTCTCTGGCATCGGAGGGCTGTCCGACCCAGTATGTAAATTCATAGATCATTACCTTAAACCTTTGGTCGAGACATTGCCCTCCTATGTCAGGGACTCTGTGGACGTCTTGGTACGGGTCGACGGTCTTTGTTTGGAATCTGACATGCTCTTGGTCACCGCGGACGTCGAGTCCCTGTATACGTGTATCGATCACCAACAGGGTTTGCAAGCGGTGCGTTTCTTTCTGGAGATGAGCAGTCTGGATGGATCACTTGTTGATCTTCTACTCGAACTGTTACAGTTCGTGCTGTATCATAACTTCTTTACATTCAGGGACCGGTTCTACTTACAGAAACGCGGCACTGCCATGGGGGCGGCGTGTGCGCCAGCCTACGCGAATCTCTTCCTCGGCTTTTGGGAGAGGGAGGTGTTTCGCGGGGATGGGGCATGCGCCGCCGACCATGTGCAGTGCTGGTTTCGTTATATTGATGACCTTCTGATAATTTGGCAGGGGCCGGTCTCTGATTTGGAAAGGTTCATGTCCTCCTTAAACGAGAATAGTTATAATATTAAATTGTCATACATCTGGCATGAACACAAGATTGATTTTTTAGACATTGCTCTATCAGTTGATAGTGTTGGATTCATCCAGACTGACATTCACCGGAAGAAGACTTCCGTTAACTCAGTTCTCCACGCCTCCTCGGGACACACTCATTCTACCATTAAAGCTATCCCCACTGGTCAATTCCTTAGAGCAAAACGTACGTGCTCCACGGCAGATAAATTTGAGGAACAGGCAAAGGACCTGAGAAATCGCTTTATGGAAAGAGGGTATAGCCAGAGAAATATCAAACATGGCTATCACCGCGCAAAATATACCCCTCGACAGAGATTATTATGTAGTTCTAGTACACGCAAGGATAAAAACGATGCGCAAATTAGATTTATCTCTACATTTAACTGTCAGTGGGATCTTATGCGTCAGGTCCTAACGAAACACTGGCCTGTCCTTCATACAGACCCTGTACTTAGTAAACAAATCTCTGAGAGACCCCTAATCACTGCAAGGAGGGGCAAGAATCTTAAAGACCAATTGGTAAGAAGCCACTATGTGGCCCCCCATAGGAGCCCTTTTGGTGATTCAAAGCAAAGATGGGGCTGTTACCCATGTGGGAAGTGTATGGCATGTAATTTGGGTAATGTTGTTAGGGCTAAGACCTTCAAGACCATTGATGGTGCTCGTGAATATAATATTGTTCACTATATTTCATGCACCACTACCTATGTCATCTACTTTGCCCAATGCCCCTGTCCCAAAGTATACATTGGGTTAACTTCAAGAGAATTACGGGTCAGGGTGAGGGAGCACGTGAGGGACATCTCGGCGGCGAGAGGGATGGAAGACCCATCCATGCTAAAGACCATACCAAAGCATTTTCATTTATGCCACAATTCTGACCCACGTGGCTTTAAGGTCTTTGGCATTGATAGGATACATGGAGGTGTTAGAGGGGGGAATTTAAAACAACTATTGGCACAATCAGAAACCAAATGGATTGTGGAATTGGGTACCATGTCCCCTGCTGGGCTCAATGAAAAGTTAAGTTTTGTTCCATTTTTATAAGATCTCTGCTTTTTAATCTTTATTTTTTAATTCCTAATTTCTATATTGTGTTATTTCTGTCGTGTTTTTTCGTGTTTTCGTGATTTTTAAATTGTTTCTTCTGTAATTAAATTTCTTTACTCTAGTACTGATTATGAAAGAACCATCGTCAATAACTGTCCTGGTTTATGATGCCATCCGTACTATCCTTCTGTATCGAATGATATCTCTCTATTCACTGGCAATGTGGGAGAACCATGCAAGGACTCCATATTTTTGAAGATTGGTGATGTCTATCCAGAAGTCCCTCATTTGACATCGTTTGAAAATGTGGACCATATATAAGGGACTCCTTATTTGGCTGGATATGTTTATGTAATCTGTATGCATCATATGTTTTAACTATATGGTGCCCAGAGTATGAAAAATTATATATGATTCTGTATACATTACCACCTGTTTTGTGATGTAAATCTTGGCGTCTTTGTGGTTTGACTGACGGCGGTATGCTGTCTGCCTATATGCCACTGGTTGGATGCGGTTTCATTCATTATCGTTATCAGGCTCCCCCAATATGGCGACGCGCATGCGCACTGCACCCGATATCCGGCATTTTGTTGAAGGCTTCCCATATGATCAACAGTGCGGATGTGACGTCATGGAGGTTTTCCTCCCCGCACTTTGATTAGGAACGCCGGAAACAGATGCACCTGGAGCCGGGGCGTGCGGTGCCATACGCGACGCGTCACTGGGTAATATGTAAGCTTGGACGCCTATTTAAACCCGGACTTTTAGAGACATGACAGGCACACCTTTCCCCTTGATAAAGCGATCAGCGAAACGCGCGTCGGGGCCTCAGTGACGGAGGACGGGCAGACGATATGGGTATGTGTTCAGTGACCATCTGACCTATGTATTGCATGGATCTTTTGCACTATGCACGCTGCACTTGTTGGGCCATTTATAGTTGGCTGTACCTGTTGTATTCACCAATAGGTATACACTTTACACATGACTCTAGAACTTGAATACTTTTCCTCTGTCCTGTCTGTGCATTTGGCTTGAGTAAACACCTTTCCTCGGACATTTTTGTGTTTTTAACTATAATATTTGTATGATTTGTAACCTAATAAAAAATTTTGTTATCCCTTTACCTTCTCTTTGTGAGTGGTGTGTTAAGGTATTCTTTATACCTGGTATTTGGGTCTAGTGTTTATGCACACACCCCCTTACGCTATTTGGGATCTCTCTTCATGGTGAAGGAACCCTAGTACTAGCATAGATATGCTTTTGGATATTTGTTTGTATGTAGGGTATAGAGTGTAGCGTATAGAGTGTAGGGTATAGACTGTAGAGTGTAGGCTATAGAGTGTAGGGTATAGAGTGTAGGGTATAGAGTGTAGGGTATAGAGTGTAGAGTGTAGGGTATAGAGTGTAGGGTATAGAGTGCAGGGTGTAGAGTGTAGGGTATAGAGTGTAGGGTATAGAGTGTAGAATGTAGGGTATAGAGTTTAGAGTGTAGGGTATAGAGTGTAGGGTATAGAGTGTAAGGTATAGAGTGTAGGGTGTAGAGTGTAGGGTATAGAGTGTAGGGTATAGAGTGTAGGGTATAGAGTGTATGGTATAGTGTGTAGGGTATAGAGTGTATGGTATAGAGTGTAGGGTATAGAGTGTAGAGTGTAGGGTATAGAGTGTAGGGTATAGAGTGTAGAGTGTAGGATATAGAGTGTAGGGTATAGAGTGTAGGGTATAGAGTGTAGAGTGTAGGGATTAGAGTGTAGAGTATAGAGTGTAGGGTATAGAGTGTAGAGTGTAGGGTATAGAGTGTAGGGTATAAAGTGTAGGGTATAGAGTGTAGAGTGTAGGGATTAGAGTGTAGGGTATAGAGTGTAGGGTATAGAGTGTATGGTATAGAGTGTAGTGTATAGAGTGTATGGTATAGAGTGTAGGGTATAAAGTGTAGAGTGTATGGTATAGAGTGTAGGGTATAGAGTGTAAGGTGTAGAGTGTATGGTATAGAGTGTAGGGTATAGAATGTAGGGTATAGAGTGTAGGGTATAGAGTGTAGGGCATAGAGTGTACGGTATAGAGTGTAGGGTATAGAGTGTAGAGTGTAGGGTATAGAGTGTAGGGTATAGAGTGTAGGGTATAAAGTGTAGAGTGTAGGGTATAGAGTGTAGGGTATAGAGTGTAGGGTATAGAGTGTAGAGTGTAGGGTATAGAGTGTAGGGTACAGAGTGCAGGGTGTAGAGTGTAGGTTATAGAGTGTAGAGTGTAGGGTGTAGAGTGTAGGGTATAGAGTGTAGGGTATAGAGTGTAGAGTGTATGGTATAGAGTGTAGGGTATAGAGTTTAGGGTATAGAGTGTATGTTATAGAGTGTGGGGTATAGAGTGTAGAGTGTAGGGTGTAGAGTTTAGAGTGTAGGGTATAGAGTGTAGGGTATAGAGTGTAAGGTATAGAGTGTAGGGTGTAGAGTGTAGGGTATAGAGTGTAGGGTATAGAGTGTAGGGTATAGAGTGTATGGTATAGAGTGTAGGGTATAGAGTGTATGGTATAGAGTGTAGGGTATAGAGTGTAGAGTGTAGGGTATAGAGTGTAGGGTATAGAGTGTAGAGTGTAGGGTATAGAGTGTAGGATATAGAGTATAGAGTGTAGGGTATAGAGTGTATGGAATAGAGTGTAGCGTGTAGATTGTAGGGTATATAGTGAATGGTATAGAGTGTAGGGTATGGAGTGTAGGGTATAGAGTGTAGGGTATAGGGTGTATGGAATAGAGTGTAGAGTGTAGATTGTAGGGTATATAGTGAATGGTATAGAGTGTAGGGTATGGAGTGTAGGGTATAGAGTGTAGGGTATAGAGTGTAGAGTGTAGGGATTAGAGTGTAGGGTATAGAGTGTAGGTTATAGAGTGTATGGAATAGAGTGTACGGTATAGAGTGTAGAGTGTAGGGTGTAGAGTGTAGGGTATAGAGTGTAGGGTATAGAGTGTAGGGTATAGAGTGTAGGGTATAGCCTGTAGGGTATAGAGTATAGAGTAGGGTATAGAGTGTAGGGTATAGAGTGTAGGGTATAGAGTGTAGAGTGTAGGGTGTAGAGTGTAGGGTATAGAGTGTAGGGTATAGAGTGTAGGGTATAAAGTGTAGAGTGTAGGGAATAGAGTGTATAGTGTAGGGTATAGAGTGTAGGGTATAGAGTGTATGGTATAGAGTGTAGGGTATAGAGTGTAGAGTGTATGGTATAGAGTGTAGGGTATAGAGTGTAGGGTATAGAGTGTATGTTATAGAGTGTTGTGTATAGAGTGTAGAGTGTAGGGTATAGAGTTTAGAGTGTAGGGTAAAGAGTGTAGGGTGTAGAGTGTATGGTATAGAGTGTAGGGTATAGAGTGTAGGGTATAGAGTGTAGGGTATAGAGTGTAGGGTATAGAGTGTAGAATGTAGGGTATAGAGTGTAGGGTATAGAGTGTAGAGTGTAGGGTATAGAGTGTATGGTATAGAGTGTAGGGTATAGAGTGTAGGTTTCAGAGTGTAGGGTATAGAGTGTAGGGTATAGAGTGTAGGGTATAGAGTGTAGAGTGTAGGGTATGGAGTGTAGGGTATAGAGTGTAGGGTATAGAGTGTGGGGTATAGAGTGTAGAGTGCAGGGATTAGAGTGTAGGGTATAGAGTGTAGGATGTAGAGTGTAGATTATAGAGTGTAGGTTATAGAGTGTAGAGTGTAGGGTATAGAGTGTAGGGTATAGAGTGTAGGTTATAGAGTGTAGAGTGTAGGGTATAGAGTGTAGAGTGTAGGGTATAGAGTGTAGGGTGTAGAGTGTAGGGTATAGAATATAGGGTATAGAGTGTAGGGTATAGAGTGTATGGTATAGAGTGTAGGGTATAAAGTGTATGGTATAGAGTGTAGGGTATAGAGTGTAGAGTGTAGGGTATAGAGTGTAGGGTATAGAGTGTAGGGTAGAGAGTGTAGAGTGTAGGTTACAGAGTGTAGGGTATAGAGTGTAGGGTATAGAGTGTAGGGTATAGAGTGTATGGTATAGAGTGTATGGTATAGAGTGTAGGGTATAGAGTGTAGAGTGTAGGGTATAGAGTGTAGGGTATAGAGTGTAGGGTATAGAGTGTAGAGTGTAGGGTATAGAGTGTAGAGTGTAGGGTATAGAGTGTAGGGTATAGAGTGTAGGGTATAGAGTGTATGGTATAGAGTGTATGGTATAGAGTGTAGGGTATAGAGTGTAGAGTGTAGGGTATAGAGTGTAGGGTATAGAGTGTAGGGTATAGAGTGTAAGGTATAGAGTGTAGGGTGTAGAGTGTAGGGTATAGAGTGTAGGGTATAGAGTGTAGGGTATAGAGTGTATGGTATAGAGTGTAGGGTATAGAGTGTAGGGTATAGAGTGTATGGTATAGAGTGTATGGTATAGAGTGTAGGGTATAGAGTGTAGGGTATAGAGTGTAGAGTGTAGGGTATAGAGTGTAGGGTATAGAGTGTAAGGTATAGAGTGTAGGGTGTAGAGTGTAGGGTATAGAGTGTAGGGTATAGAGTGTAGGGTATAGAGTGTATGGTATAGAGTGTAGGGTATAGATTGTATGGTATAGAGTGTAGGGTATAGAGTGTAGAGTGTAGGGTATAGAGTGTAGGGTAGAGAGTGTAGAGTGTAGGTTACAGAGTGTAGGGTATAGAGTGTAGGGTATAGAGTGTAGGGTATAGAGTGTATGGTATAGAGTGTATGGTATAGAGTGTAGGGTATAGAGTGTAGAGTGTAGGGTATAGAGTGTAGGGTATAGAGTGTAGGGTATAGAGTGTAGAGTGTAGGGTATAGAGTGTAGAGTGTAGGGTATAGAGTGTAGGGTATAGAGTGTAGGGTATAGAGTGTATGGTATAGAGTGTATGGTATAGAGTGTAGGGTATAGAGTGTAGAGTGTAGGGTATAGAGTGTAGGGTATAGAGTGTAGGGTATAGAGTGTAAGGTATAGAGTGTAGGGTGTAGAGTGTAGGGTATAGAGTGTAGGGTATAGAGTGTAGGGTATAGAGTGTATGGTATAGAGTGTAGAGTGTAGGGATTAGAGTGTAGGGTATAGAGTGTAGGTTATAGAGTGTATGGAATAGAGTGTACGGTATAGAGTGTAGAGTGTAGGGTGTAGAGTGTAGGGTATAGAGTGTAGGGTATAGAGTGTAGGGTATAGAGTGTAGGGTATAGCCTGTAGGGTATAGAGTATAGAGTAGGGTATAGAGTGTAGGGTATAGAGTGTAGGGTATAGAGTGTAGAGTGTAGGGTGTAGAGTGTAGGGTATAGAGTGTAGGTTATAGAGTGTATGGAATAGAGTGTACGGTATAGAGTGTAGAGTGTAGGGTGTAGAGTGTAGGGTATAGAGTGTAGGGTATAGAGTGTAGGGTATAGAGTGTAGGGTATAGCCTGTAGGGTATAGAGTATAGAGTAGGGTATAGAGTGTAGGGTATAGAGTGTAGGGTATAGAGTGTAGAGTGTAGGGTGTAGAGTGTAGGGTATAGAGTGTAGGGTATAGAGTGTAGGGTATAAAGTGTAGAGTGTAGGGAATAGAGTGTATAGTGTAGGGTATAGAGTGTAGGGTATAGGGTGTATGGAATAGAGTGTAGAGTGTAGATTGTAGGGTATATAGTGAATGGTATAGAGTGTAGGGTATGGAGTGTAGGGTATAGAGTGTAGGGTATAGAGTGTAGAGTGTAGGGATTAGAGTGTAGGGTATAGAGTGTAGGTTATAGAGTGTATGGAATAGAGTGTACGGTATAGAGTGTAGAGTGTAGGGTGTAGAGTGTAGGGTATAGAGTGTAGGGTATAGAGTGTAGGGTATAGAGTGTAGGGTATAGCCTGTAGGGTATAGAGTATAGAGTAGGGTATAGAGTGTAGGGTATAGAGTGTAGGGTATAGAGTGTAGAGTGTAGGGTGTAGAGTGTAGGGTATAGAGTGTAGGGTATAGAGTGTAGGGTATAAAGTGTAGAGTGTAGGGAATAGAGTGTATAGTGTAGGGTATAGAGTGTAGGGTATAGAGTGTATGGTATAGAGTGTAGGGTATAGAGTGTAGAGTGTATGGTATAGAGTGTAGGGTATAGAGTGTAGGGTATAGAGTGTATGTTATAGAGTGTTGTGTATAGAGTGTAGAGTGTAGGGTATAGAGTTTAGAGTGTAGGGTAAAGAGTGTAGGGTGTAGAGTGTATGGTATAGAGTGTAGGGTATAGAGTGTAGGGTATAGAGTGTAGGGTATAGAGTGTAGGGTATAGAGTGTAGAATGTAGGGTATAGAGTGTAGGGTATAGAGTGTAGAGTGTAGGGTATAGAGTGTATGGTATAGAGTGTAGGGTATAGAGTGTAGGTTTCAGAGTGTAGGGTATAGAGTGTAGGGTATAGAGTGTAGGGTATAGAGTGTAGAGTGTAGGGTATGGAGTGTAGGGTATAGAGTGTAGGGTATAGAGTGTGGGGTATAGAGTGTAGAGTGCAGGGATTAGAGTGTAGGGTATAGAGTGTAGGATGTAGAGTGTAGATTATAGAGTGTAGGTTATAGAGTGTAGAGTGTAGGGTATAGAGTGTAGGGTATAGAGTGTAGGTTATAGAGTGTAGAGTGTAGGGTATAGAGTGTAGAGTGTAGGGTATAGAGTGTAGGGTGTAGAGTGTAGGGTATAGAATATAGGGTATAGAGTGTAGGGTATAGAGTGTATGGTATAGAGTGTAGGGTATAAAGTGTATGGTATAGAGTGTAGGGTATAGAGTGTAGAGTGTAGGGTATAGAGTGTAGGGTATAGAGTGTAGGGTAGAGAGTGTAGAGTGTAGGTTACAGAGTGTAGGGTATAGAGTGTAGGGTATAGAGTGTAGGGTATAGAGTGTATGGTATAGAGTGTATGGTATAGAGTGTAGGGTATAGAGTGTAGAGTGTAGGGTATAGAGTGTAGGGTATAGAGTGTAGGGTATAGAGTGTAGAGTGTAGGGTATAGAGTGTAGAGTGTAGGGTATAGAGTGTAGGGTATAGAGTGTAGGGTATAGAGTGTATGGTATAGAGTGTATGGTATAGAGTGTAGGGTATAGAGTGTAGAGTGTAGGGTATAGAGTGTAGGGTATAGAGTGTAGGGTATAGAGTGTAAGGTATAGAGTGTAGGGTGTAGAGTGTAGGGTATAGAGTGTAGGGTATAGAGTGTAGGGTATAGAGTGTATGGTATAGAGTGTAGGGTATAGAGTGTAGGGTATAGAGTGTATGGTATAGAGTGTATGGTATAGAGTGTAGGGTATAGAGTGTAGGGTATAGAGTGTAGAGTGTAGGGTATAGAGTGTAGGGTATAGAGTGTAAGGTATAGAGTGTAGGGTGTAGAGTGTAGGGTATAGAGTGTAGGGTATAGAGTGTAGGGTATAGAGTGTATGGTATAGAGTGTAGGGTATAGATTGTATGGTATAGAGTGTAGGGTATAGAGTGTAGAGTGTAGGGTATAGAGTGTAGGGTAGAGAGTGTAGAGTGTAGGTTACAGAGTGTAGGGTATAGAGTGTAGGGTATAGAGTGTAGGGTATAGAGTGTATGGTATAGAGTGTATGGTATAGAGTGTAGGGTATAGAGTGTAGAGTGTAGGGTATAGAGTGTAGGGTATAGAGTGTAGGGTATAGAGTGTAGAGTGTAGGGTATAGAGTGTAGAGTGTAGGGTATAGAGTGTAGGGTATAGAGTGTAGGGTATAGAGTGTATGGTATAGAGTGTATGGTATAGAGTGTAGGGTATAGAGTGTAGAGTGTAGGGTATAGAGTGTAGGGTATAGAGTGTAGGGTATAGAGTGTAAGGTATAGAGTGTAGGGTGTAGAGTGTAGGGTATAGAGTGTAGGGTATAGAGTGTAGGGTATAGAGTGTATGGTATAGAGTGTAGGGTATAGAGTGTAGGGTATAGAGTGTATGGTATAGAGTGTATGGTATAGAGTGTAGGGTATAGAGTGTAGGGTATAGAGTGTAGAGTGTAGGGCATAGAGTGTAGGGTATAGAGTGTAAGGTATAGAGTGTAGGGTGTAGAGTGTAGGGTATAGAGTGTAGGGTATAGAGTGTAGGGTATAGAGTGTATGGTATAGAGTGTAGGGTATAGATTGTATGGTATAGAGTGTAGGGTATAGAGTGTAGAGTGTAGGGTATAGAGTGTAGGGTATAGAGTGTAGGGTATAGAGTGTAGAGTGTAGGGTATAGAGTGTAGAGTGTAGGGTATAGAGTGTAGGGTATAGAGTGTAGGGAATAGAGTGTAGGGTATAGAGTGTAGGGTGTAGAGTGTAGATTATAGAGTGCAGGTTATAGAGTGTAGAGTGTAGGGTACTTTTCATCATAGTGCTTTTACCAATGCATAAAATGCATGGAGAAGTCATTTCGAATGACTGGTCCTCAGTGTTGTGAGAACGATGACTGGTTAAAATTTTTGGTGGTTTCTTGTTCAGTCCATAGGCCTACAGCATGTGGCAAACCGGTGAGCATGTGGCTCTATTAGTATAGGAGATACCTGAAAACATATCACACTTTTCATCATAGTGCTTTTACCAATGCATAAAATGCATGGTGAAGTCATTTCGAATGACTGGTCCTCAGTGTTGTGAGAACGATGACTGGTTAAATTTTTTGGTGGTTTCTTGTTCAGTCCATAGGCCTACAGCATGTGGCAAACCGGTGAGCATGTGGCTCTATTAGTATAGGAGTGTAGGGAATAGAGTGTAGAGTGTAAGGTATAGAGTGTAGGGTATAGAGTGTAGGGTATAGACTGTAGGGTATAGAGTGTAGGGTATAGAGTGTAGGGTATAGACTGTAGAGTGTAGGCTATAGAGTGTAGGGTATAGAGTGTAGGGTATAGAGTGTAGGGTATAGAGTGTAGAGTGTAGGGTATAGAGTGTAGGGTATAGAGTGCAGGGTATAGAGTGTAGGGTATAGAGTGTAGGGTATAGAGTGTAGAATGTAGGGTATAGAGTTTAGAGTGTAGGGTATGGAGTGTAGGGTATAGAGTGTAAGGTATAGAGTGTAGGGTGTAGAGTGTAGGGTATAGAGTGTAGGGTATAGAGTGTAGGGTATAGAGTGTATGGTATAGTGTGTAGGGTATAGAGTGTATGGTATAGAGTGTAGGGTATAGAGTGTAGAGTGTAGGGTATAGAGTGTAGGGTATAGAGTGTAGAGTGTAGGATATAGAGTGTAGAGTATAGAGTGTAGGGTATAGAGTGTAGAGTGTAGGGATTAGAGTGTAGAGTATAGAGTGTAGGGTATAGAGTGTAGAGTGTAGGGTATAGAGTGTAGAATGTAGGGTATAGAGTTTAGAGTGTAGGGTATAGAGTGTAGGTTATAGAGTGTAAGGTATAGAGTGTAGGGTGTAGAGTGTAGGGTATAGAGTGTAGGGTATAGAGTGTAGGGTATAGAGTGTATGGTATAGTGTGTAGGGTATAGAGTGTATGGTATAGAGTGTAGGGTATAGAGTGTTGAGTGTAGGGTATAGAGTGTAGGGTATAGAGTGTAGAGTGTAGGATATAGAGTGTAGGGTATAGAGTGTAGGGTATAGAGTGTAGAGTGTAGGGATTAGAGTGTAGAGTATAGAGTGTAGGGTATAGAGTGTAGAGTGTATGGTATAGAGTGTAGGGTATAGAGTGTAGAGTGTAGGGATTAGAGTGTAGGGTATAGAGTGTAGGGTATAGAGTGTATGGTATAGAGTGTAGTGTATAGAGTGTATGGTATAGAGTGTAGGGTATAGAGTGCAGGGTGTAGAGTGTAGGGTATAGAGTGTAGGGTATAGAGTGTAGAATGTAGGGTATAGAGTTTAGAGTGTAGGGTATAGAGTGTAGGGTATAGAGTGTAAGGTATAGAGTGTAGGGTGTAGAGTGTAGGGTATAGAGTGTAGGGTATAGAGTGTAGGGTATAGAGTGTATGGTATAGTGTGTAGGGTATAGAGTGTATGGTATAGAGTGTAGGGTATAGAGTGTAGAGTGTAGGGTATAGAGTGTAGGGTATAGAGTGTAGAGTGTAGGATATAGAGTGTAGGGTATAGAGTGTAGGGTATAGAGTGTAGAGTGTAGGGATTAGAGTGTAGAGTA
This sequence comes from Ranitomeya imitator, assembly GCF_032444005.1. Taxonomy (NCBI): domain Eukaryota; kingdom Metazoa; phylum Chordata; class Amphibia; order Anura; family Dendrobatidae; genus Ranitomeya; species Ranitomeya imitator. The sequence continues at coordinate 939,840 of NW_027193443.1, forward strand.
TAGAGTGTAGGGTATAGAGTGTAGAGTGTAGGGTATAGAGTGTAGGGTATAAAGTGTAGGGTATAGAGTGTAGAGTGTAGGGATTAGAGTGTAGGGTATAGAGTGTAGGGTATAGAGTGTATGGTATAGAGTGTAGTGTATAGAGTGTATGGTATAGAGTGTAGGGTATAAAGTGTAGAGTGTATGGTATAGAGTGTAGGGTATAGAGTGTAAGGTGTAGAGTGTATGGTATAGAGTGTAGGGTATAGAATGTAGGGTATAGAGTGTAGGGTATAGAGTGTAGGGCATAGAGTGTACGGTATAGAGTGTAGGGTATAGAGTGTAGAGTGTAGGGTATAGAGTGTAGGGTATAGAGTGTAGGGTATAAAGTGTAGAGTGTAGGGTATAGAGTGTAGGGTATAGAGTGTAGGGTATAGAGTGTAGAGTGTAGGGTATAGAGTGTAGGGTACAGAGTGCAGGGTGTAGAGTGTAGGTTATAGAGTGTAGAGTGTAGGGTGTAGAGTGTAGGGTATAGAGTGTAGGGTATAGAGTGTAGAGTGTATGGTATAGAGTGTAGGGTATAGAGTTTAGGGTATACAGTGTATGTTATAGAGTGTGGGGTATAGAGTGTAGAGTGTAGGGTGTAGAGTTTAGAGTGTAGGGTATAGAGTGTAGGGTATAGAGTGTAAGGTATAGAGTGTAGGGTGTAGAGTGTAGGGTATAGAGTGTAGGGTATAGAGTGTAGGGTATAGAGTGTATGGTATAGAGTGTAGGGTATAGAGTGTATGGTATAGAGTGTAGGGTATAGAGTGTAGAGTGTAGGGTATAGAGTGTAGGGTATAGAGTGTAGAGTGTAGGGTATAGAGTGTAGGATATAGAGTATAGAGTGTAGGGTATAGAGTGTATGGAATAGAGTGTAGCGTGTAGATTGTAGGGTATATAGTGAATGGTATAGAGTGTAGGGTATGGAGTGTAGGGTATAGAGTGTAGGGTATAGGGTGTATGGAATAGAGTGTAGAGTGTAGATTGTAGGGTATATAGTGAATGGTATAGAGTGTAGGGTATGGAGTGTAGGGTATAGAGTGTAGGGTATAGAGTGTAGAGTGTAGGGATTAGAGTGTAGGGTATAGAGTGTAGGTTATAGAGTGTATGGAATAGAGTGTACGGTATAGAGTGTAGAGTGTAGGGTGTAGAGTGTAGGGTATAGAGTGTAGGGTATAGAGTGTAGGGTATAGAGTGTAGGGTATAGCCTGTAGGGTATAGAGTATAGAGTAGGGTATAGAGTGTAGGGTATAGAGTGTAGGGTATAGAGTGTAGAGTGTAGGGTGTAGAGTGTAGGGTATAGAGTGTAGGGTATAGAGTGTAGGGTATAAAGTGTAGAGTGTAGGGAATAGAGTGTATAGTGTAGGGTATAGAGTGTAGGGTATAGAGTGTATGGTATAGAGTGTAGGGTATAGAGTGTAGAGTGTATGGTATAGAGTGTAGGGTATAGAGTGTAGGGTATAGAGTGTATGTTATAGAGTGTTGTGTATAGAGTGTAGAGTGTAGGGTATAGAGTTTAGAGTGTAGGGTAAAGAGTGTAGGGTGTAGAGTGTATGGTATAGAGTGTAGGGTATAGAGTGTAGGGTATAGAGTGTAGGGTATAGAGTGTAGGGTATAGAGTGTAGAATGTAGGGTATAGAGTGTAGGGTATAGAGTGTAGAGTGTAGGGTATAGAGTGTATGGTATAGAGTGTAGGGTATAGAGTGTAGGTTTCAGAGTGTAGGGTATAGAGTGTAGGGTATAGAGTGTAGGGTATAGAGTGTAGAGTGTAGGGTATGGAGTGTAGGGTATAGAGTGTAGGGTATAGAGTGTGGGGTATAGAGTGTAGAGTGCAGGGATTAGAGTGTAGGGTATAGAGTGTAGGATGTAGAGTGTAGATTATAGAGTGTAGGTTATAGAGTGTAGAGTGTAGGGTATAGAGTGTAGGGTATAGAGTGTAGGTTATAGAGTGTAGAGTGTAGGGTATAGAGTGTGGAGTGTAGGGTATAGAGTGTAGGGTGTAGAGTGTAGGGTATAGAATATAGGGTATAGAGTGTAGGGTATAGAGTGTATGGTATAGAGTGTAGGGTATAAAGTGTATGGTATAGAGTGTAGGGTATAGAGTGTAGAGTGTAGGGTATAGAGTGTAGGGTATAGAGTGTAGGGTAGAGAGTGTAGAGTGTAGGTTACAGAGTGTAGGGTATAGAGTGTAGGGTATAGAGTGTAGGGTATAGAGTGTATGGTATAGAGTGTATGGTATAGAGTGTAGGGTATAGAGTGTAGAGTGTAGGGTATAGAGTGTAGGGTATAGAGTGTAGGGTATAGAGTGTAGAGTGTAGGGTATAGAGTGTAGAGTGTAGGGTATAGAGTGTAGGGTATAGAGTGTAGGGTATAGAGTGTATGGTATAGAGTGTATGGTATAGAGTGTAGGGTATAGAGTGTAGAGTGTAGGGTATAGAGTGTAGGGTATAGAGTGTAGGGTATAGAGTGTAAGGTATAGAGTGTAGGGTGTAGAGTGTAGGGTATAGAGTGTAGGGTATAGAGTGTAGGGTATAGAGTGTATGGTATAGAGTGTAGGGTATAGAGTGTAGGGTATAGAGTGTATGGTATAGAGTGTATGGTATAGAGTGTAGGGTATAGAGTGTAGGGTATAGAGTGTAGAGTGTAGGGTATAGAGTGTAGGGTATAGAGTGTAAGGTATAGAGTGTAGGGTGTAGAGTGTAGGGTATAGAGTGTAGGGTATAGAGTGTAGGGTATAGAGTGTATGGTATAGAGTGTAGGGTATAGATTGTATGGTATAGAGTGTAGGGTATAGAGTGTAGAGTGTAGGGTATAGAGTGTAGGGTAGAGAGTGTAGAGTGTAGGTTACAGAGTGTAGGGTATAGAGTGTAGGGTATAGAGTGTAGGGTATAGAGTGTATGGTATAGAGTGTATGGTATAGAGTGTAGGGTATAGAGTGTAGAGTGTAGGGTATAGAGTGTAGGGTATAGAGTGTAGGGTATAGAGTGTAGAGTGTAGGGTATAGAGTGTAGAGTGTAGGGTATAGAGTGTAGGGTATAGAGTGTAGGGTATAGAGTGTATGGTATAGAGTGTATGGTATAGAGTGTAGGGTATAGAGTGTAGAGTGTAGGGTATAGAGTGTAGGGTATAGAGTGTAGGGTATAGAGTGTAAGGTATAGAGTGTAGGGTGTAGAGTGTAGGGTATAGAGTGTAGGGTATAGAGTGTAGGGTATAGAGTGTATGGTATAGAGTGTAGGGTATAGAGTGTAGGGTATAGAGTGTATGGTATAGAGTGTATGGTATAGAGTGTAGGGTATAGAGTGTAGGGTATAGAGTGTAGAGTGTAGGGTATAGAGTGTAGGGTATAGAGTGTAAGGTATAGAGTGTAGGGTGTAGAGTGTAGGGTATAGAGTGTAGGGTATAGAGTGTAGGGTATAGAGTGTATGGTATAGAGTGTAGGGTATAGATTGTATGGTATAGAGTGTAGGGTATAGAGTGTAGAGTGTAGGGTATAGAGTGTAGGGTATAGAGTGTAGGGTATAGAGTGTAGAGTGTAGGGTATAGAGTGTAGAGTGTAGGGTATAGAGTGTAGGGTATAGAGTGTAGGGAATAGAGTGTAGGGTATAGAGTGTAGGGTGTAGAGTGTAGATTATAGAGTGCAGGTTATAGAGTGTAGAGTGTAGGGTACTTTTCATCATAGTGCTTTTACCAATGCATAAAATGCATGGAGAAGTCATTTCGAATGACTGGTCCTCAGTGTTGTGAGAACGATGACTGGTTAAAATTTTTGGTGGTTTCTTGTTCAGTCCATAGGCCTACAGCATGTGGCAAACCGGTGAGCATGTGGCTCTATTAGTATAGGAGATACCTGAAAACATATCACACTTTTCATCATAGTGCTTTTACCAATGCATAAAATGCATGGTGAAGTCATTTCGAATGACTGGTCCTCAGTGTTGTGAGAACGATGACTGGTTAAATTTTTTGGTGGTTTCTTGTTCAGTCCATAGGCCTACAGCATGTGGCAAACCGGTGAGCATGTGGCTCTATTAGTATAGGAGTGTAGGGAATAGAGTGTAGAGTGTAAGGTATAGAGTGTAGGGTATAGAGTGTAGGGTATAGACTGTAGGGTATAGAGTGTAGGGTATAGAGTGTAGGGTATAGACTGTAGAGTGTAGGCTATAGAGTGTAGGGTATAGAGTGTAGGGTATAGAGTGTAGGGTATAGAGTGTAGAGTGTAGGGTATAGAGTGTAGGGTATAGAGTGCAGGGTATAGAGTGTAGGGTATAGAGTGTAGGGTATAGAGTGTAGAATGTAGGGTATAGAGTTTAGAGTGTAGGGTATGGAGTGTAGGGTATAGAGTGTAAGGTATAGAGTGTAGGGTGTAGAGTGTAGGGTATAGAGTGTAGGGTATAGAGTGTAGGGTATAGAGTGTATGGTATAGTGTGTAGGGTATAGAGTGTATGGTATAGAGTGTAGGGTATAAAGTGTAGAGTGTAGGGTATAGAGTGTAGGGTATAGAGTGTAGAGTGTAGGATATAGAGTGTAGAGTATAGAGTGTAGGGTATAGAGTGTAGAGTGTAGGGATTAGAGTGTAGAGTATAGAGTGTAGGGTATAGAGTGTAGGGTATAGAGTGTAGAATGTAGGGTATAGAGTTTAGAGTGTAGGGTATAGAGTGTAGGTTATAGAGTGTAAGGTATAGAGTGTAGGGTGTAGAGTGTAGGGTATAGAGTGTAGGGTATAGAGTGTAGGGTATAGAGTGTATGGTATAGTGTGTAGGGTATAGAGTGTATGGTATAGAGTGTAGGGTATAGAGTGTTGAGTGTAGGGTATAGAGTGTAGGGTATAGAGTGTAGAGTGTAGGATATAGAGTGTAGTGTATAGAGTGTAGGGTATAGAGTGTAGAGTGTAGGGATTAGAGTGTAGAGTATAGAGTGTAGGGTATAGAGTGTAGAGTGTATGGTATAGAGTGTAGGGTATAGAGTGTAGAGTGTAGGGATTAGAGTGTAGGGTATAGAGTGTAGGGTATAGAGTGTATGGTATAGAGTGTAGTGTATAGAGTGTATGGTATAGAGTGTAGGGTATAGAGTGCAGGGTGTAGAGTGTAGGGTATAGAGTGTAGGGTATAGAGTGTAGAATGTAGGGTATAGAGTTTAGAGTGTAGGGTATAGAGTGTAGGGTATAGAGTGTAAGGTATAGAGTGTAGGGTGTAGAGTGTAGGGTATAGAGTGTAGGGTATAGAGTGTAGGGTATAGAGTGTATGGTATAGTGTGTAGGGTATAGAGTGTATGGTATAGAGTGTAGGGTATAGAGTGTAGAGTGTAGGGTATAGAGTGTAGGGTATAGAGTGTAGAGTGTAGGATATAGAGTGTAGGGTATAGAGTGTAGGGTATAGAGTGTAGAGTGTAGGGATTAGAGTGTAGAGTATAGAGTGTAGGGTATAGAGTGTAGAGTGTAGGGTATAGAGTGTAGGGTATAAAGTGTAGGGTATAGAGTGTAGAGTGTAGGGATTAGAGTGTAGGGTATAGAGTGTAGGGTATAGAGTGTATGGTATAGAGTGTAGTGTATAGAGTGTATGGTATAGAGTGTAGGGTATAAAGTGTAGAGTGTATGGTATAGAGTGTAGGGTATAGAGTGTAAGGTGTAGAGTGTATGGTATAGAGTGTAGGGTATAGAATGTAGGGTATAGAGTGTAGGGTATAGAGTGTAGGGCATAGAGTGTACGGTATAGAGTGTAGGGTATAGAGTGTAGAGTGTAGGGTATAGAGTGTAGGGTATAGAGTGTAGGGTATAAAGTGTAGAGTGTAGGGTATAGAGTGTAGGGTATAGAGTGTAGGGTATAGAGTGTAGAGTGTAGGGTATAGAGTGTAGGGTACAGAGTGCAGGGTGTAGAGTGTAGGTTATAGAGTGTAGAGTGTAGGGTGTAGAGTGTAGGGTATAGAGTGTAGGGTATAGAGTGTAGAGTGTATGGTATAGAGTGTAGGGTATAGAGTTTAGGGTATAGAGTGTATGTTATAGAGTGTGGGGTATAGAGTGTAGAGTGTAGGGTGTAGAGTTTAGAGTGTAGGGTATAGAGTGTAGGGTATAGAGTGTAAGGTATAGAGTGTAGGGTGTAGAGTGTAGGGTATAGAGTGTAGGGTATAGAGTGTAGGGTATAGAGTGTATGGTATAGAGTGTAGGGTATAGAGTGTATGGTATAGAGTGTAGGGTATAGAGTGTAGAGTGTAGGGTATAGAGTGTAGGGTATAGAGTGTAGAGTGTAGGGTATAGAGTGTAGGATATAGAGTATAGAGTGTAGGGTATAGAGTGTATGGAATAGAGTGTAGCGTGTAGATTGTAGGGTATATAGTGAATGGTATAGAGTGTAGGGTATGGAGTGTAGGGTATAGAGTGTAGGGTATAGGGTGTATGGAATAGAGTGTAGAGTGTAGATTGTAGGGTATATAGTGAATGGTATAGAGTGTAGGGTATGGAGTGTAGGGTATAGAGTGTAGGGTATAGAGTGTAGAGTGTAGGGATTAGAGTGTAGGGTATAGAGTGTAGGTTATAGAGTGTATGGAATAGAGTGTACGGTATAGAGTGTAGAGTGTAGGGTGTAGAGTGTAGGGTATAGAGTGTAGGGTATAGAGTGTAGGGTATAGAGTGTAGGGTATAGCATGTAGGGTATAGAGTATAGAGTAGGGTATAGAGTGTAGGGTATAGAGTGTAGGGTATAGAGTGTAGAGTGTAGGGTGTAGAGTGTAGGGTATAGAGTGTAGGGTATAGAGTGTAGGGTATAAAGTGTAGAGTGTAGGGAATAGAGTGTATAGTGTAGGGTATAGAGTGTAGGGTATAGAGTGTATGGTATAGAGTGTAGGGTATAGAGTGTAGAGTGTATGGTATAGAGTGTAGGGTATAGAGTGTAGGGTATAGAGTGTATGTTATAGAGTGTTGTGTATAGAGTGTAGAGTGTAGGGTATAGAGTTTAGAGTGTAGGGTAAAGAGTGTAGGGTGTAGAGTGTATGGTATAGAGTGTAGGGTATAGAGTGTAGGGTATAGAGTGTAGGGTATAGAGTGTAGGGTATAGAGTGTAGAATGTAGGGTATAGAGTGTAGGGTATAGAGTGTAGAGTGTAGGGTATAGAGTGTATGGTATAGAGTGTAGGGTATAGAGTGTAGGTTTCAGAGTGTAGGGTATAGAGTGTAGGGTATAGAGTGTAGGGTATAGAGTGTAGAGTGTAGGGTATGGAGTGTAGGGTATAGAGTGTAGGGTATAGAGTGTGGGGTATAGAGTGTAGAGTGCAGGGATTAGAGTGTAGGGTATAGAGTGTAGGATGTAGAGTGTAGATTATAGAGTGTAGGTTATAGAGTGTAGAGTGTAGGGTATAGAGTGTAGGGTATAGAGTGTAGGTTATAGAGTGTAGAGTGTAGGGTATAGAGTGTAGAGTGTAGGGTATAGAGTGTAGGGTGTAGAGTGTAGGGTATAGAATATAGGGTATAGAGTGTAGGGTATAGAGTGTATGGTATAGAGTGTAGGGTATAAAGTGTATGGTATAGAGTGTAGGGTATAGAGTGTAGAGTGTAGGGTATAGAGTGTAGGGTATAGAGTGTAGGGTAGAGAGTGTAGAGTGTAGGTTACAGAGTGTAGGGTATAGAGTGTAGGGTATAGAGTGTAGGGTATAGAGTGTATGGTATAGAGTGTATGGTATAGAGTGTAGGGTATAGAGTGTAGAGTGTAGGGTATAGAGTGTAGGGTATAGAGTGTAGGGTATAGAGTGTAGAGTGTAGGGTATAGAGTGTAGAGTGTAGGGTATAGAGTGTAGGGTATAGAGTGTAGGGTATAGAGTGTATGGTATAGAGTGTATGGTATAGAGTGTAGGGTATAGAGTGTAGAGTGTAGGGTATAGAGTGTAGGGTATAGAGTGTAGGGTATAGAGTGTAGAGTGTAGGGTATAGAGTGTAGAGTGTAGGGTATAGAGTGTAGGGTATAGAGTGTAAGGTATAGAGTGTAGGGTGTAGAGTGTAGGGTATAGAGTGTAGGGTATAGAGTGTAGGGTATAGAGTGTATGGTATAGAGTGTATGGTATAGATTGTATGGTATAGAGTGTAGGGTATAGAGTGTAGAGTGTAGGGTATAGAGTGTAGGGTATAGAGTGTAGGGTATAGAGTGTAGAGTGTAGGGTATAGAGTGTAGAGTGTAGGGTACAGAGTGTAGGGTATAGAGTGTAGGGAATAGAGTGTAGGGTATAGAGTGTAGGGTGTAGAGTGTAGATTATAGAGTGCAGGTTATAGAGTGTAGAGTGTAGGGTACTTTTCATCATAGTGCTTTTACCAATGCATAAAATGCATGGAGAAGTCATTTCGAATGACTGGTCCTCAGTGTTGTGAGAACGATGACTGGTTAAAATTTTTGGTGGTTTCTTGTTCAGTCCATAGGCCTACAGCATGTGGCAAACCGGTGAGCATGTGGCTCTATTAGTATAGGAGATACCTGAAAACATATCACACTTTTCATCATAGTGCTTTTACCAATGCATAAAATGCATGGTGAAGTCATTTCGAATGACTGGTCCTCAGTGTTGTGAGAACGATGACTGGTTAAATTTTTTGGTGGTTTCTTGTTCAGTCCATAGGCCTACAGCATGTGGCAAACCGGTGAGCATGTGGCTCTATTAGTATAGGAGTGTAGGGAATAGAGTGTAGAGTGTAAGGTATAGAGTGTAGGGTATAGAGTGTAGGGTATAGACTGTAGGGTATAGAGTGTAGGGTATAGAGTGTAGGGTATAGACTGTAGAGTGTAGGCTATAGAGTGTAGGGTATAGAGTGTAGGGTATAGAGTGTAGGGTATAGAGTGTAGAGTGTAGGGTATAGAGTGTAGGGTATAGAGTGCAGGGTATAGAGTGTAGGGTATAGAGTGTAGGGTATAGAGTGTAGAATGTAGGGTATAGAGTTTAGAGTGTAGGGTATGGAGTGTAGGGTATAGAGTGTAAGGTATAGAGTGTAGGGTGTAGAGTGTAGGGTATAGAGTGTAGGGTATAGAGTGTAGGGTATAGAGTGTATGGTATAGTGTGTAGGGTATAGAGTGTATGGTATAGAGTGTAGGGTATAGAGTGTAGAGTGTAGGGTACAGAGTGTAGGGTATAGAGTGTAGAGTGTAGGATATAGAGTGTAGAGTATAGAGTGTAGGGTATAGAGTGTAGAGTGTAGGGATTAGAGTGTAGAGTATAGAGTGTAGGGTATAGAGTGTAGAGTGTAGGGTATAGAGTGTAGAATGTAGGGTATAGAGTTTAGAGTGTAGGGTATAGAGTGTAGGTTATAGAGTGTAAGGTATAGAGTGTAGGGTGTAGAGTGTAGGGTATAGAGTGTAGGGTATAGAGTGTAGGGTATAGAGTGTATGGTATAGTGTGTAGGGTATAGAGTGTATGGTATAGAGTGTAGGGTATAGAGTGTTGAGTGTAGGGTATAGAGTGTAGGGTATAGAGTGTAGAGTGTAGGATATAGAGTGTAGGGTATAGAGTGTAGGGTATAGAGTGTAGAGTGTAGGGATTAGAGTGTAGAGTATAGAGTGTAGGGTATAGAGTGTAGAGTGTATGGTATAGAGTGTAGGCTATAGAGTGTAGAGTGTAGGGATTAGAGTGTAGGGTATAGAGTGTAGGGTATAGAGTGTATGGTATAGAGTGTAGTGTATAGAGTGTATGGTATAGAGTGTAGGGTATAAAGTGTAGAGTGTATGGTATAGAGTGTAGTGCATAGAGTGTAGAGTGTAGGGTATAGAGTGTATGGTATAGAGTGTAGGGTGTAGAGTGTATGGTATAGAGTGTAGGGTATAGAATGTAGGGTATAGAGTGTAGGGTATAGAGTGTAGGGCATAGAGTGTACGGTATAGAGTGTAGGGTATAGAGTGTAGAGTGTAGGGTATAGAGTGTAGGTTATAGAGTGTAGGGTATAAAGTGTAGAGTGTAGGGTATAGAGTGTAGGGTATAGAGTGTAGGGTATAGAGTGTAGAGTGTAGGGTATAGAGTGTAGGGTACAGAGTGCAGGGTGTAGAGCGTAGGGTATAGAGTGTAGAGTGTAGGGTGTAGAGTGTAGGGTATAGAGTGGAGGGTATAGAGTGTAGAGTGTATGGTATAGAGTGTAGGGTATAGAGTTTAGGGTGTAGAGTGTATGTTATAGAGTGTAGGGTATAGAGTGTAGAGTGTAGGGTATAGAGTTTAGAGTGTAGGGTATAGAGTGTAGGGTATAGAGTGTAAGGTATAGAGTGTAGGGTGTAGAGTGTAGGGTATAGAGTGTAGGGTATAGAGTGTATGGTATAGAGTGTAGGGTATAGAGTGTATGGAATAGAGTGTAGGGTATAGAGTGTAGAGTGTAGGGTATAGAGTGTAGGGTATAGAGTGTAGAGTGTAGGGTATAGAGTGTAGGATATAGAGTATAGAGTGTAGGGTATAGAGTGTATGGAATAGAGTGTAGCGTGTAGATTGTAGGGTATATAGTGAATGGTATAGAGTGTAGGGTATAGAGTGTAGGGTATAGAGTGTAGGGTATAAAGTGTAGAGTGTAGGGTATAGAGTGTAGGGTATAGAGTGTAGGGTATAGAGTGTAGAGTGTAGGGTATAGAGTGTAGGGTACAGAGTGCAGGGTGTAGAGTGTAGGGTATAGAGTGTAGAGTGTAGGGTGTAGAGTGTAGGGTATAGAGTGTAGGGTATAGAGTGTAGAGTGTATGGTATAGAGTGTAGGGTATAGAGTTTAGGGTGTAGAGTGTTTGTTATAGAGTGTAGGGTATAGAGTGTAGAGTGTAGGGTATAGAGTTTAGAGTGAAGGGTATAGAGTGTAGGGTATAGAGTGTAAGGTATAGAGTGTAGGGTGTAGAGTGTAGGGTATAGAGTGTAGGGTATAGATTGTATGGTATAGAGTGTAGGGTATAGAGTGTATGGTATAGAGTGTAGGGTATAGAGTGTAGAGTGTAGGGTATAGAGTGTAGGGTATAGAGTGTAGAGTGTAGGGTATAGAGTGTAGGGTATAGAGTGTAGGGTATAGAGTGTATGGAATAGAGTGTAGCGTGTAGATTGTAGGGTATATAGTGAATGGTATAGAGTGTAGGGTATGGAGTGTAGGGTATAGAGTGTAGGGTATAGAGTGTATGGAATAGAGTGTAGAGTGTAGATTGTAGGGTATATAGTGAATGGTATAGAGTGTAGGGTATGGAGTGTAGGGTACAGAGTGTAGGGTATAGAGTGTAGAGTGTAGGGATTAGAGTGTAGGGTATAGAGTGTAGGTTATAGAGTGTATGGAATAGAGTGTACGGTATAGAGTGTAGAGTGTAGGGTGTAGAGTGTAGGGTATAGAGTGTAGGGTATAGAGTGTAGGGTATAGCCTGTAGGGTATAGAGTGTAGGGTATAGAGTATAGAGTAGGGTATAGAGTGTAGGGTATAGAGTGTAGGGTATAGAGTGTAGAGTGTAGGGTGTAGAGTGTAGGGTATAGAGTGTAGGGTATAGAGTGTAGGGTATAAAGTGTAGAGTGTAGGGTATAGAGTGTATAGTGTAGGGTATAGAGTGTAGGGTATAGAGTGTAGGGTATAGAGTGTAGGGTATAGAGTGTAGAGTGTAGGGTATAGAGTGTATGCTATAGAGTGTATGGTGTAGAGTGTATGGTATAGAGTGTAGGGTATAGAGTGTAGAGTGTATGGTATAGAGTGTTGTGTATAGAGTGTAGAGTGTAGGGTATAGAGTTTAGAGTGTAGGGTATAGAGTGTAGGGTGTAAAGTGTATGGTATAGAGTGTAGGGTATAGAGTGTAGACTGTAGGGTATAGAGTGTAGGGTATAGAGTGTAGGGTATAGGGTGTATGGTATAGAGTGTAGGGTATAGAATGTAGGGTATAGAGTGTAGGGTATAGAGTGTAGGGCATAGAGTGTAGGGTATAGAGTGTAGGGTATAGAGTGTAAGGTATAGAGTGTAGGGTGTAGAGTGTAGGGTATAGAGTGTATGGTATAGTGTGTAGGGTATAGAGTGTATGGTATAGAGTGTAGGGTATAGAGTGTAGAGTGTAGGGTATAGAGTGTAGGGTATAGAGTGTAGAGTGTAGGATATAGAGTGTAGGGTATAGAGTGTAGGGTATAGAGTGTAGAGTGTAGGGATTAGAGTGTAGTGTATATAGTGTAGGGTATAGAGTGTAGAGTGTAGGGTATAGAGTGTAGGGTATAGAGTGTAGGGTATAAGTGTAGAGTGTAGGGATTAGAGTGTAGGGTATAGAGTGTAGGGTATAGAGTGTATGGTATAGAGTGTAGTGTATAGAGTGTATGGTATAGAGTGTAGGGTATAAAGTGTAGAGTGTATGGTATAGAGTGTAGGGCATAGAGTGTAGAGTGTAGGGTATAGAGTGTATGGTATAGAGTGTAGGGTGTAGAGTGTATGGTATAGAGTGTAGGGTATAGAATGTAGGGTATAGAGTGTAGGGTATAGAGTGTAGGGCATAGAGTGTAGGGTATAGAGTGTAGGGTATAGAGTGTAGGTTATAGAGTGTAGGGTATAGAGTGTAGGGTATAAAGTGTAGAGTGTAGGGTATAGAGTGTAGGGTATAGAGTGTAGGGTATAGAGTGTAGAGTGTAGGGTATAGAGTGTAGGGTACAGAGTGCAGTGTGTAGAGTGTAGGGTATAGAGTGTAGAGTGTAGGGTATAGAGTGTAGAGTGTATGGTATAGAGTGTAGGGTATAGAGTTTAGGGTATAGAGTGTATGTTATAGAGTGTAGGGTATAGAGTGTAGAGTGTAGGGTATAGAGTTTAGAGTGTAGGGTATAGAGTGTAGGGTATAGAGTGTAAGGTATAGAGTGTAGGGTGTAGAGTGTAGGGTATAGAGTGTAGGGTATAGAGTGTAGGGTATAGAGTGTATGGTATAGAGTGTAGGGTATAGAGTGTATGGTATAGAGTGTAGGGTATAGAGTGTAGAGTGTAGGGTATAGAGTGTAGGGTATAGAGTGTAGAGTGTAGGGTATAGAGTGTAGGGTATAGAGTATAGAGTGTAGGGTATAGAGTGTATGGAATAGAGTGTAGCGTGTAGATTGTAGGGTATATAGTGAATGGTATAGAGTGTAGGGTATGGAGTGTAGGGTATAGAGTGTAGGGTATAGAGTGTATGGAATAGAGTGTAGAGTGTAGATTGTAGGGTATATAGTGAATGGTATAGAGTATAGGGTATGGAGTGTAGGGTATAAAGTGTAGGGTATAGAGTGTAGAGTGTAGGGATTAGAGTGTAGGGTATAGAGTGTAGGGTATAGAGTGTATGGTATAGAGTGTAGGGTGTAGAGTGTATGGTATAGAGTGTAGGGTATAGAATGTAGGGTATAGAGTGTAGGGTATAGAGTGTAGGGCATAGAGTGTAGGGTATAGAGTGTAGGGTATAGAGTGTAGGGTATAGAGTGTAGGGTATAGAGTGTAGGGTATAAAGTGTAGAGTGTAGGGTATAGAGTGTAGGGTATAGAGTGTAGGGTATAGAGTGTAGAGTGTAGGGTATAGAGTGTAGGGTACAGAGTGCAGGGTGTAGAGTGTAGGGTATAGAGTGTAGAGTGTAGGGTGTAGAGTGTAGGGTATAGAGTGTAGGGTATAGAGTGTAGAGTGTATGGTATAGAGTGTAGGGTATAGAGTTTAGGGTATAGAGTGTATGTTATAGAGTGTAGGGTATAGAGTGTAGAGTGTAGGGTATAGAGTTTAGAGTGTAGGGTATAGAGTGTAGGGTATAGAGTGTAAGGTATAGAGTGTAGGGTGTAGAGTGTAGGGTATAGAGTGTAGGGTATAGAGTGTAGGGTATAGAGTGTATGGTATAGAGTGTAGGGTATAGAGTGTATGGTATAGAGTGTAGGGTATAGAGTGTAGAGTGTAGGGTATAGAGTGTAGGGTATAGAGTGTAGAGTGTAGGGTATAGAGTGTAGGGTATAGAGTATAGAGTGTAGGGTATAGAGTGTATGGAATAGAGTGTAGCGTGTAGATTGTAGGGTATATAGTGAATGGTATAGAGTGTAGGGTATGGAGTGTAGGGTATAGAGTGTAGGGTATAGAGTGTATGGAATAGAGTGTAGAGTGTAGATTGTAGGGTATATAGTGAATGGTATAGAGTGTAGGGTATGGAGTGTAGGGTATAGAGTGTAGGGTATAGAGTGTAGAGTGTAGGGATTAGAGTGTAGGGTATAGAGTGTAGGTTATAGAGTGGATGGAATAGAGTGTACGGTATAGAGTGTAGAGTGTATTGTGTAGAGTGTAGGGTATAGAGTGTAGGGTATAGAGTGTAGGGTATAAAGTGTAGAGTGTAGAGTATAGAGTGTATAGTGTAGGGTATAGAGTGTAGGGTATAGAGTGTAGGGTATTGAGTGTAGGGTATAGAGTGTAGAGTGTAGGGTATAGAGTGTATGCTATAGAGTGTATGGTGTAGAGTGTATGGTATAGAGTGTAGGGTATAGAGTGTAGAGTGTATGGTATAGAGTGTAGGGTATAGAGTGTAGGGTATAGAGTGTATGTTATAGAGTGTTGTGTATAGAGTGTAGAGTGTAGGGTATAGAGTTTAGAGTGTAGGGTATAGAGTGTAGGGTGTAGAGTGTATGGTATAGAGTGTAGGGTATAGAGTGTAGACTGTAGGGTATAGAGTGTAGGGTATAGAGTGTAGGGTATAGAGTGTAGGGTATAGAGTGTAGAATGTAGGGTATAGAGTGTAGGGTATAGAGTGTAGAGTGTAGGGTATAGAGTGTATGGTATAGAGTGTAGAGTATAGAGTGTAGGTTTCAGAGTGTAGGGTATAGAGTGTAGGGTATAGAGTGTAGGGTATAGAGTGTAGAGTGTAGGGTATGGAGTGTAGGGTATAGAGTGTAGGGTATAGAGTGTAGAGTATAGAGTGTTGGGTATAGAGTGTAGAGTGTAGGGTATAGAGTGTAGGGTATAGAGTGTAGGGTATAGAGTGTAGGGTATAGAGTGTAGAGTGCAGGGATTAGAGTGTAGGGTATAGAGTGTAGGGTGTAGAGTGTAGATTATAGAGTGTAGGTTATAGAGTGTAGAGTGTAGGGTATAGAGTGTAGGGTATAGAGTGTAGGTTATAGAGTGTAGAGTGTAGGGTATAGAGTGTAGAGTGTAGGGTATAGAGTGTAGGGTGTAGAGTGTAGGGTATAGAATATAGGGTATAGAGTGTAGGGTATAGAGTGTATGGTATAGAGTGTAGGGTATAAAGTGTATGGTATAGAGTGTAGGGTATAGAGTGTAGAGTGTAGGGTATAGAGTGTAGGGTATAGAGTGTAGGGTATAGAGTGTAGGGTAGAGAGTGTAGAGTGTAGGTTACAGAGTGTAGGGTATAGAGTGTAGGGTATAGAGTGTATGGTATAGAGTGTATGGTATGGAGTGTAGGGTATAGAGTGTAGAGTGTAGGGTATAGAGTGTAGGGTATAGAGTGTAGGGTATAGAGTGTAGAGTGTAGGGTATAGAGTGTAGAGTGTAGGGTATAGAGTGTAGGGTATAGAGTGTAGGGTATAGAGTGTATGGTATAGAGTGTATGGTATAGAGTGTAGGGTATAGAGTGTAGAGTGTAGGGTATAGAGTGTAGGGTATATAGTGTAGGGTATAGAGTGTAGAGTGTAGGGTATAGAGTGTAGAGTGTAGGGTATAGAGTGTAGGGTATAGAGTGTAAGGTATAGAGTGTAGGGTGTAGAGTGTAGGGTATAGAGTGTAGGGTATAGAGTGTAGGGTATAGAGTGTATGGTATAGAGTGTAGGGTATAGAGTGTATGGTATAGAGTGTAGGGTATAGAGTGTAGAGTGTAGGGTATAGAGTGTAGGGTATAGAGTGTAGGGTATAGAGTGTAGAGTGTAGGGTATAGAGTGTAGAGTGTAGGGTATAGAGTGTAGGGTATAGAGTGTAGGGAATAGAGTGTAGGGTATAGAGTGTAGGGTGTAGAGTGTAGATTATAGAGTGTAGGTTATAGAGTGTAGAGTGTAGGGTACTTTTCATCATAGTGCTTTTACCAATGCATAAAATGCATGGAGAAGTCATTTCGAATGACTGGTCCTCAGTGTTGTGAGAACGATGACTGGTTAAATTTTTTGGTGGTTTCTTGTTCAGTCCATAGGCCTACAGCATGTGGCAAACCGGTGAGCATGTGGCTCTATTAGTATAGGAGTGTAGGGAATAGAGTGTAGACTGTAAGGTATAGAGTGTAGGGTATAGAGAGCAGATTATAGACTGTAGGGTATAGAGTGTAGGGTATAGAGTGTAGGGTATAGACTGTAGAGTGTAGGCTATAGAGTGTAGGGTATAGAGTGTAGGGTATAGAGTGTAGGGTATAGAGTGTAGAGTGTAGGGTATAGAGTGTAGGGTATAGAGTGCAGGGTGTAGAGTGTAGGGTATAGAGTGTAGGGTATAGAGTGTAGAATGTAGGGTATAGAGTTTAGAGTGTAGGGTATAGAGTGTAGGGTATAGAGTGTAAGGTATAGAGTGTAGGGTGTAGAGTGTAGGGTTTAGAGTGTAGGGTATAGAGTGTAGGGTATAGAGTGTAGAGTGTAGGGTATAGAGTGTAGAATGTAGGGTATAGAGTTTAGAGTGTAGGGTATAGAGTGTAGGGTATAGAGTGTAAGGTATAGAGTGTGGGGTGTAAAGTGTAGGGTATAGAGTGTAGGGTATGGAGTGTAGGGTATAGAGTGTATGGTATAGTGTGTAGGGTATAGAGTGTATGGTATACAGTGTAGGGTATAGAGTGTAGAGTGTAGGGTATAGAGTGTAGGGTATAGAGTGTAGAGTGTAGGATATAGAGTGTAGGGTATAGAGTGTAGGGTATAGAGTGTAGAGTGTAGGGATTAGAGTGTAGAGTATAGAGTGTAGGGTATAGAGTGTAGAATGTATGGTATAGAGTGTAGGGTATAGAGTGTAGAGTGTAGGGATTAGAGTGTAGGGTATAGAGTGTAGGGTACAGAGTGTATGGTATAGAGTGTAGTGTATAGAGTGTATGGTATAGAGTGTAGGGTATAGAGTGTAGAGTGTAGGGTATAGAGTGTAGGGTATAGAGTGTAGAGTGTAGGGTATAGAGTGTAGGATATAGAGTATAGAGTGTAGGGTATAGAGTGTATGGAATAGAGTGTAGCGTGTAGATTGTAGGGTATATAGTGAATGGTATAGAGTGTAGGGTATGGAGTGTAGGGTATAGAGTGTAGGGTATAGAGTGTATGGAATAGAGTGCAGAGTGTAGATTGTAGGGTATATAGTGAATGGTATAGAGTGTAGGGTATGGAGTGTAGGGTATAGAGTGTAGGGTATAGAGTGTAGAGTGTAGGGATTAGAGTGTAGGGTATAGAGTGTAGGTTATAGAGTGTATGGAATAGAGTGTACGGTATAGAGTGTAGAGTGTAGGGTGTAGAGTGTAGGGTATAGAGTGTAGGGTATAGAGTGTAGGGTATAGCCTGTAGGGTATAGAGTGTAGGGTATAGAGTATAGAGTAGGGTATAGAGTGTAGGGTATAGAGTGTAGGGTATAGAGTGTAGAGTGTAGGGTGTAGAGTGTAGGGTATAGAGTGTAGGGTATAGAGTGTAGGGTATAACGTGTAGAGTGTAGGGTATAGAGTGTATAGTGTAGGGTATAGAGTGTAGGGTATAGAGTGTAGGGTATAGAGTGTAGGGTATAGAGTGTAGAGTGTAGGGTATAGAGTGTATGCTATAGAGTGTATGGTGTAGAGTGTATGGTATAGAGTGTAGGGTATAGAGTGTAGAGTGTATGGTATAGAGTGTTGTGTATAGAGTGTAGAGTGTAGGGTATAGAGTTTAGAGTGTAGGGTATAGAGTGTAGGGTGTAGAGTGTATGGTATAGAGTGTAGAGTATAGAGTGTAGACTGTAGGGTATAGAGTGTAGGGTATAGGGTGTAGGGTATAGAGTGTAGGGTATAGAGTGTAGAATGTAGGGTATAGAGTGTAGGGTATAGAGTGTAGAGTGTAGGGTATAGAGTGTATGGTATAGAGTGTATGGTATAGAGTGTAGGTTTCAGAGTGTAGGGTATAGAGTGTAGGATATAGAGTGTAGGGTATAGAGTGTAGAGTGTAGGGTATGGTGTGTAGGGTATAGAGTGTAGGGTATAGAGTGTAGAGTATAGAGTGTTGGGTATAGAGTGTAGAGTGTAGGGTATAGAGTGTAGGGTATAGAGTGTAGGGTATAGAGTGTAGAGTGTAGGGATTAGAGTGTAGGGTATAGAGTGTAGGGTGTAGAGTGTAGATTATAGAGTGTAGGTTATAGAGTGTAGAGTGTAGGGTATAGAGTGTAGGGTATAGAGTGTAGGTTATAGAGTGTAGAGTGTAGGGTATAGAGTGTAGAGTGTAGGGTATAGAGTGTAGGGTGTAGAGTGTAGGGTACAGAATATAGGGTATAGAGTGTAGGGTATAGAGTGTATGGTATAGAGTGTAGGGTATAAAGTGTATGGTATAGAGTGTAGGGTATAGAGTGTAGAGTGTATGGTATAGAGTGTAGGGTGTAGAGTGTAGATTATAGAGTGTAGGTTATAGAGTGTAGAGTGTAGGGTACTTTTCATCATAGTGCTTTTACCAATGCATAAAATGCATGGAGAAGTCATTTCGAATGACTGGTCCTCAGTGTTGTGAGAACGATGACTGGTTAAAATTTTTGGTGGTTTCTTGTTCAGTCCATAGGCCTACAGCATGTGGCAAACCGGTGAGCATGTGGCTCTATTAGTATAGGAGATACCTGAAAACATATCACACTTTTCATCATAGTGCTTTTACCAATGCATAAAATGCATGGTGAAGTCATTTCGAATGACTGGTCCTCAGTGTTGTGAGAACGATGACTGGTTAAAATTTTTGGTGGTTTCTTGTTCAGTCCATAGGCCTACAGCATGTGGCAAACCGGTGAGCATGTGGCTCTATTAGTATAGGAGTGTAGGGAGCAGAGTGTAGAGTGTAAGGTATAGAGTGTAGGGTATAGAGTGTAGGGTATAGACTGTAGGGTATAGAGTGTAGGGTATAGAGTGTAGGGTATAGACTGTAGAGTGTAGGCTATAGAGTGTAGGGTATAGAGTGTAGGGTATGGAGTGTAGGGTATAGAGTGTAGAGTGTAGGGTATAGAGTGTAGGGTATAGAGTGCAGGGTGTAGAGTGTAGGGTATAGAGTGTAGGGTATAGAGTGTAGAATGTAGGGTATAGAGTTTAGAGTGTAGGGTATAGAGTGTAGGGTATAGAGTGTAAGGTATAGAGTGTAGGGTGTAGAGAGTAGGGTATAGAGTGTAGGGTATAGAGTGTAGGGTATAGAGTGTATGGTATAGTGTGTAGGGTATAGAGTGTATGGTATAGAGTGTAGGGTATAGAGTGTAGAGTGTAGGGTATAGAGTGTAGGGTATAGAGTGTAGAGTGTAGGATATAGAGTGTAGGGTATAGAGTGTAGGGTATAGAGTGTAGAGTGTAGGGATTAGAGTGTAGAGTATAGAGTGTAGGGTATAGAGTGTAGAGTGTAGGGTATAGAGTGTAGGGTATAGAGTGTAGGGTATAGAGTGTAGAGTGTAGGGATTAGAGTGTAGGGTATAGAGTGTAGGGTATAGAGTGTATGGTATAGAGTGTAGTGTATAGAGTGTATGGTATAGAGTGTAGGGTATAAAGTGTAGAGTGTATGGTATAGAGTGTAGGGCATAGAGTGTAGAGTGTAGGGTATAGAGTGTATGGTATAGAGTGTAGGGTGTAGAGTGTATGGTATAGAGTGTAGGGTATAGAATGTAGGGTATAGAGTGTAGGGTATAGAGTGTAGGGCATAGAGTGTAGGGTATAGAGTGTAGGGTATAGAGTGTAGGTTATAGAGTGTAGGGTATAGAGTGTAGGGTATAAAGTGTAGAGTGTAGGGTATAGAGTGTAGGGTATAGAGTGTAGGGTATAGAGTGTAGAGTGTAGGGTATAGAGTGTAGGGTACAGAGTGCAGTGTGTAGAGTGTAGGGTATAGAGTGTAGAGTGTAGGGTGTAGAGTGTAGGGTATAGAGTGTAGGGTATAGAGTGTAGAGTGTATGGTATAGAGTGTAGGGTATAGAGTTTAGGGTATAGAGTGTATGTTATAGAGTGTAGGGTATAGAGTGTAGAGTGTAGGGTATAGAGTTTAGAGTGTAGGGTATAGAGTGTAGGGTATAGAGTGTAAGGTATAGAGTGTAGGGTGTAGAGTGTAGGGTATAGAGTGTAGGGTATAGAGTGTAGGGTATAGAGTGTATGGTATAGAGTGTAGGGTATAGAGTGTATGGTATAGAGTGTAGGGTATAGAGTGTAGAGTGTAGGGTATAGAGTGTAGGATATAGAGTGTAGAGTGTAGGGTATAGAGTGTAGGGTATAGAGTATAGAGTGTAGGGTATAGAGTGTATGGAATAGAGTGTAGCGTGTAGATTGTAGGGTATATAGTGAATGGTATAGAGTGTAGGGTATGGAGTGTAGGGTATAGAGTGTAGGGTATAGAGTGTAGGGTATAGAGTGTATGGAATAGAGTGTAGAGTGTAGATTGTAGGGTATATAGTGAATGGTATAGAGTGTAGGGTATGGAGTGTAGGGTATAAAGTGTAGGGTATAGAGTGTAGAGTGTAGGGATTAGAGTGTAGGGTATAGAGTGTAAGGTATAGAGTGTATGGTATAGAGTGTAGGGTGTAGAGTGTATGGTATAGAGTGTAGGGTATAGAATGTAGGGTATAGAGTGTAGGGTATAGAGTGTAGGGCATAGAGTGTAGGGTATAGAGTGTAGGGTATAGAGTGTAGGGTATAGAGTGTAGGGTATAGAGTGTAGGGTATAAAGTGTAGAGTGTAGGATATAGAGTGTAGGGTATAGAGTGTAGGGTATAGAGTGTAGAGTGTAGGGTATAGAGTGTAGGGTACAGAGTGCAGGGTGTAGAGTGTAGGATATAGAGTGTAGAGTGTAGGGTGCTGAGTGTAGGGTATAGATTGTAGGGTATAGAGTGTAGAGTGTATGGTATAAAGTGTAGGGTATAGAGTTTAGGGTATAGAGTGTATGTTATAGAGTGTAGGGTATAGAGTGTAGAGTGTAGGGTATAGAGTTTAGAGTGTAGGGTATAGAGTGTAGGGTATAGAGTGTAAGGTATAGAGTGTAGGGTGTAGAGTGTAGGGTATAGAGTGTAGGGTATAGAGTGTAGGGTATAGAGTGTATGGTATAGAGTGTAGGGTATAGAGTGTATGGTATAGAGTGTAAAGTGTAGAGTGTAGGGTATAGAGTGTAGGGTATAGAGTGTAGAGTGTAGGGTATAGAGTGTAGGGTATAGAGTATAGAGTGTAGGGTATAGAGTGTATGGAATAGAGTGTAGCGTGTAGATTGTAGGGTATATAGTGAATGGTATAGAGTGTAGGGTATGGAGTGTAGGGTATAGAGTGTAGGGTATAGAGTGTATGGAATAGAGTGTAGAGTGTAGATTGTAGGGTATATAGTGAATGGTATAGAGTGTAGGGTATGGAGTGTAGGGTATAGAGTGTAGGGTATAGAGTGTAGAGTGTAGGGATTAGAGTGTAGGGTATAGAGTGTAGGTTATAGAGTGTATGGAATAGAGTGTACGGTATAGAGTGTAGAGTGTAGGGTGTAGAGTGTAGGGTATAGAGTGTAAGGTATAGAGTGTAGGGTATAGCCTGTAGGGTATAGAGTGTAGGGTATAGAGTATAGAGTAGGGTATAGAGTGTAGGGTATAGAGTGTAGGGTATAGAATGTAGAGTGTAGGGTGTAGAGTGTAGGGTATAGAGTGTATGCTATAGAGTGTATGGTGTAGAGTGTATGGTATAGAGTGTAGGGTATAGAGTGTAGAGTGTATGGTATAGAGTGTAGGGTATAGAGTGTAGGGTATAGAGTGTATGTTATAGAGTGTTGGGTATAGAGTGTAGAGTGTAGGGTATAGAGTTTAGAGTGTAGGGTATAGAGTGTAGAGTGTATGGTATAGAGTGTAGGGTATAGAGTTTAGGGTATAGAGTGTATGTTATAGAGTGTAGGGTATAGAGTGTAGAGTGTAGGGTATAGAGTTTAGAGTGTAGGGTATAGAGTGTAGGGTATAGAGTGTAAGGTATAGAGTGTAGGGTGTAGAGTGTAGGGTATAGAGTGTAGGGTATAGAGTGTAGGGTATAGAGTGTATGGTATAGAGTGTAGGGTATAGAGTGTATGGTATAGAGTGTAGGGTATAGAGTGTAGAGTGTAGGGTATAGAGTGTAGGGTATAGAGTGTAGAGTGTAGGGTATAGAGTGTAGGGTATAGAGTATAGAGTGTAGGGTATAGAGTGTATGGAATAGAGTGTAGCGTGTAGATTGTAGGGTATATAGTGAATGGTATAGAGTGTAGGGTATGGAGTGTAGGGTATAGAGTGTAGGGTATAGAGTGTATGGAATAGAGTGTAGAGTGTAGATTGTAGGGTATATAGTGAATGGTATAGAGTATAGGGTATGGAGTGTAGGGTATAAAGTGTAGGGTATAGAGTGTAGAGTGTAGGGATTAGAGTGTAGGGTATAGAGTGTAGGGTATAGAGTGTATGGTATAGAGTGTAGGGTGTAGAGTGTATGGTATAGAGTGTAGGGTATAGAATGTAGGGTATAGAGTGTAGGGTATAGAGTGTAGGGCATAGAGTGTAGGGTATAGAGTGTAGGGTATAGAGTGTAGGGTATAGAGTGTAGGGTATAGAGTGTAGGGTATAAAGTGTAGAGTGTAGGGTATAGAGTGTAGGGTATAGAGTGTAGGGTATAGAGTGTAGAGTGTAGGGTATAGAGTGTAGGGTACAGAGTGCAGGGTGTAGAGTGTAGGGTATAGAGTGTAGAGTGTAGGATGTAGAGTGTAGGGTATAGAGTGTAGGGTATAGAGTGTAGAGTGTATGGTATAGAGTGTAGGGTATAGAGTTTAGGGTATAGAGTGTATGTTATAGAGTGTAGGGTATAGAGTGTAGAGTGTAGGGTATAGAGTTTAGAGTGTAGGGTATAGAGTGTAGGGTATAGAGTGTAAGGTATAGAGTGTAGGGTGTAGAGTGTAGGGTATAGAGTGTAGGGTATAGAGTGTAGGGTATAGAGTGTATGGTATAGAGTGTAGGGTATAGAGTGTATGGTATAGAGTGTAGGGTATAGAGTGTAGAGTGTAGGGTATAGAGTGTAGGGTATAGAGTGTAGAGTGTAGGGTATAGAGTGTAGGGTATAGAGTATAGAGTGTAGGGTATAGAGTGTATGGAATAGAGTGTAGCGTGTAGATTGTAGGGTATATAGTGAATGGTATAGAGTGTAGGGTATGGAGTGTAGGGTATAGAGTGTAGGGTATAGAGTGTATGGAATAGAGTGTAGAGTGTAGATTGTAGGGTATATAGTGAATGGTATAGAGTGTAGGGTATGGAGTGTAGGGTATAGAGTGTAGGGTATAGAGTGTAGAGTGTAGGGATTAGAGTGTAGGGTATAGAGTGTAGGTTATAGAGTGGATGGAATAGAGTGTACGGTATAGAGTGTAGAGTGTATTGTGTAGAGTGTAGGGTATAGAGTGTAGGGTATAGAGTGTAGGGTATAAAGTGTAGAGTGTAGAGTATAGAGTGTATAGTGTAGGGTATAGAGTGTAGGGTATAGAGTGTAGGGTATTGAGTGTAGGGTATAGAGTGTAGAGTGTAGGGTATAGAGTGTATGCTATAGAGTGTATGGTGTAGAGTGTATGGTATAGAGTGTAGGGTATAGAGTGTAGAGTGTATGGTATAGAGTGTAGGGTATAGAGTGTAGGGTATAGAGTGTATGTTATAGAGTGTTGTGTATAGAGTGTAGAGTGTAGGGTATAGAGTTTAGAGTGTAGGGTATAGAGTGTAGGGTGTAGAATGTATGGTATAGAGTGTAGGGTATAGAGTGTAGACTGTAGGGTATAGAGTGTAGGGTATAGAGTGTAGGGTATAGAGTGTAGGGTATAGAGTGTAGAATGTAGGGTATAGAGTGTAGGGTATAGAGTGTAGAGTGTAGGGTATAGAGTGTATGGTATAGAGTGTAGGGTATAGAGTGTAGGTTTCAGAGTGTAGGGTATAGAGTGTAGGGTATAGAGTGTAGGGTATAGAGTGTAGTGTGTAGGGTATGGAGTGTAGGGTATAGAGTGTAGGGTATAGAGTGTAGAGTATAGAGTGTTGGGTATAGAGTGTAGAGTGTAGGGTATAGAGTGTAGGGTATAGAGTGTAGGGTATAGAGTGTAGGGTATAGAGTGTAGAGTGCAGGGATTAGAGTGTAGGGTATAGAGTGTAGGGTGTAGAGTGTAGATTATAGAGTGTAGGTTATAGAGTGTAGAGTGTAGGGTATAGAGTGTAGGGTATAGAGTGTAGGTTATAGAGTGTAGAGTGTAGGGTATAGAGTGTAGAGTGTAGGGTATAGAGTGTAGGGTGTAGAGTGTAGGGTATAGAATATAGGGTATAGAGTGTAGGGTATAGAGTCTATGGTATAGAGTGTAGGGTATAAAGTGTATGGTATAGAGTGTAGGGTATAGAGTGTAGAGTGTAGGGTATAGAGTGTAGGGTATAGAGTGTAGGGTATAGAGTGTAGGGTAGAGAGTGTAGAGTGTAGGTTACAGAGTGTAGGGTATAGAGTGTAGGGTATAGAGTGTATGGTATAGAGTGTATGGTATGGAGTGTAGGGTATAGAGTGTAGAGTGTAGGGTATAGAGTGTAGGGTATAGAGTGTAGGGTATAGAGTGTAGAGTGTAGGGTATAGAGTGTAGAGTGTAGGGTATAGAGTGTAGGGTATAGAGTGTAGGGTATAGAGTGTATGGTATAGAGTGTATGGTATAGAGTGTAGGGTATAGAGTGTAGAGTGTAGGGTATAGAGTGTAGGGTATATAGTGTAGGGTATAGAGTGTAGAGTGTAGGGTATAGAGTGTAGAGTGTAGGGTATAGAGTGTAGGGTATAGAGTGTAAGGTATAGAGTGTAGGGTGTAGAGTGTAGGGTATAGAGTGTAGGGTATAGAGTGTAGGGTATAGAGTGTATGGTATAGAGTGTAGGGTATAGAGTGTATGGTATAGAGTGTAGGGTATAGAGTGTAGAGTGTAGGGTATAGAGTGTAGGGTATAGAGTGTAGGGTATAGAGTGTAGAGTGTAGGGTATAGAGTGTAGAGTGTAGGGTATAGAGTGTAGGGTATAGAGTGTAGGGAATAGAGTGTAGGGTATAGAGTGTAGGGTGTAGAGTGTAGATTATAGAGTGTAGGTTATAGAGTGTAGAGTGTAGGGTACTTTTCATCATAGTGCTTTTACCAATGCATAAAATGCATGGAGAAGTCATTTCGAATGACTGGTCCTCAGTGTTGTGAGAACGATGACTGGTTAAATTTTTTGGTGGTTTCTTGTTCAGTCCATAGGCCTACAGCATGTGGCAAACCGGTGAGCATGTGGCTCTATTAGTATAGGAGTGTAGGGAATAGAGTGTAGACTGTAAGGTATAGAGTGTAGGGTATAGAGAGCAGATTATAGACTGTAGGGTATAGAGTGTAGGGTATAGAGTGTAGGGTATAGACTGTAGAGTGTAGGCTATAGAGTGTAGGGTATAGAGTGTAGGGTATAGAGTGTAGGGTATAGAGTGTAGAGTGTAGGGTATAGAGTGTAGGGTATAGAGTGCAGGGTGTAGAGTGTAGGGTATAGAGTGTAGGGTATAGAGTGTAGAATGTAGGGTATAGAGTTTAGAGTGTAGGGTATAGAGTGTAGGGTATAGAGTGTAAGGTATAGAGTGTAGGGTGTAGAGTGTAGGGTTTAGAGTGTAGGGTATAGAGTGTAGGGTATAGAGTGTAGAGTGTAGGGTATAGAGTGTAGAATGTAGGGTATAGAGTTTAGAGTGTAGGGTATAGAGTGTAGGGTATAGAGTGTAAGGTATAGAGTGTGGGGTGTAAAGTGTAGGGTATAGAGTGTAGGGTATGGAGTGTAGGGTATAGAGTGTATGGTATAGTGTGTAGGGTATAGAGTGTATGGTATACAGTGTAGGGTATAGAGTGTAGAGTGTAGGGTATAGAGTGTAGGGTATAGAGTGTAGAGTGTAGGATATAGAGTGAAGGGTATAGAGTGTAGGGTATAGAGTGTAGAGTGTAGGGATTAGAGTGTAGAGTATAGAGTGTAGGGTATAGAGTGTAGAATGTATGGTATAGAGTGTAGGGTATAGAGTGTAGAGTGTAGGGATTAGAGTGTAGGGTATAGAGTGTAGGGTACAGAGTGTATGGTATAGAGTGTAGTGTATAGAGTGTATGGTATAGAGTGTAGGGTATAGAGTGTAGAGTGTAGGGTATAGAGTGTAGGGTATAGAGTGTAGAGTGTAGGGTATAGAGTGTAGGATATAGAGTATAGAGTGTAGGGTATAGAGTGTATGGAATAGAGTGTAGCGTGTAGATTGTAGGGTATATAGTGAATGGTATAGAGTGTAGGGTATGGAGTGTAGGGTATAGAGTGTAGGGTATAGAGTGTATGGAATAGAGTGCAGAGTGTAGATTGTAGGGTATATAGTGAATGGTATAGAGTGTAGGGTATGGAGTGTAGGGTATAGAGTGTAGGGTATAGAGTGTAGAGTGTAGGGATTAGAGTGTAGGGTATAGAGTGTAGGTTATAGAGTGTATGGAATAGAGTGTACGGTATAGAGTGTAGAGTGTAGGGTGTAGAGTGTAGGGTATAGAGTGTAGGGTATAGAGTGTAGGGTATAGCCTGTAGGGTATAGAGTGTAGGGTATAGAGTATAGAGTAGGGTATAGAGTGTAGGGTATAGAGTGTAGGGTATAGAGTGTAGAGTGTAGGGTGTAGAGTGTAGGGTATAGAGTGTAGGGTATAGAGTGTAGGGTATAACGTGTAGAGTGTAGGGTATAGAGTGTATAGTGTAGGGTATAGAGTGTAGGGTATAGAGTGTAGGGTATAGAGTGTAGGGTATAGAGTGTAGAGTGTAGGGTATAGAGTGTATGCTATAGAGTGTATGGTGTAGAGTGTATGGTATAGAGTGTAGGGTATAGAGTGTAGAGTGTATGGTATAGAGTGTTGTGTATAGAGTGTAGAGTGTAGGGTATAGAGTTTAGAGTGTAGGGTATAGAGTGTAGGGTGTAGAGTGTATGGTATAGAGTGTAGAGTATAGAGTGTAGACTGTAGGGTATAGAGTGTAGGGTATAGGGTGTAGGGTATAGAGTGTAGGGTATAGAGTGTAGAATGTAGGGTATAGAGTGTAGGGTATAGAGTGTAGAGTGTAGGGTATAGAGTGTATGGTATAGAGTGTATGGTATAGAGTGTAGGTTTCAGAGTGTAGGGTATAGAGTGTAGGATATAGAGTGTAGGGTATAGAGTGTAGAGTGTAGGGTATGGTGTGTAGGGTATAGAGTGTAGGGTATAGAGTGTAGAGTATAGAGTGTTGGGTATAGAGTGTAGAGTGTAGGGTATAGAGTGTAGGGTATAGAGTGTAGGGTATAGAGTGTAGAGTGTAGGGATTAGAGTGTAGGGTATAGAGTGTAGGGTGTAGAGTGTAGATTATAGAGTGTAGGTTATAGAGTGTAGAGTGTAGGGTATAGAGTGTAGGGTATAGAGTGTAGGTTATAGAGTGTAGAGTGTAGGGTATAGAGTGTAGAGTGTAGGGTATAGAGTGTAGGGTGTAGAGTGTAGGGTACAGAATATAGGGTATAGAGTGTAGGGTATAGAGTGTATGGTATAGAGTGTAGGGTATAAAGTGTATGGTATAGAGTGTAGGGTATAGAGTGTAGAGTGTATGGTATAGAGTGTAGGGTGTAGAGTGTAGATTATAGAGTGTAGGTTATAGAGTGTAGAGTGTAGGGTACTTTTCATCATAGTGCTTTTACCAATGCATAAAATGCATGGAGAAGTCATTTCGAATGACTGGTCCTCAGTGTTGTGAGAACGATGACTGGTTAAAATTTTTGGTGGTTTCTTGTTCAGTCCATAGGCCTACAGCATGTGGCAAACCGGTGAGCATGTGGCTCTATTAGTATAGGAGATACCTGAAAACATATCACACTTTTCATCATAGTGCTTTTACCAATGCATAAAATGCATGGTGAAGTCATTTCGAATGACTGGTCCTCAGTGTTGTGAGAACGATGACTGGTTAAAATTTTTGGTGGTTTCTTGTTCAGTCCATAGGCCTACAGCATGTGGCAAACCGGTGAGCATGTGGCTCTATTAGTATAGGAGTGTAGGGAGCAGAGTGTAGAGTGTAAGGTATAGAGTGTAGGGTATAGAGTGTAGGGTATAGACTGTAGGGTATAGAGTGTAGGGTATAGAGTGTAGGGTATAGACTGTAGAGTGTAGGCTATAGAGTGTAGGGTATAGAGTGTAGGGTATGGAGTGTAGGGTATAGAGTGTAGAGTGTAGGGTATAGAGTGTAGGGTATAGAGTGCAGGGTGTAGAGTGTAGGGTATAGAGTGTAGGGTATAGAGTGTAGAATGTAGGGTATAGAGTTTAGAGTGTAGGGTATAGAGTGTAGGGTATAGAGTGTAAGGTATAGAGTGTAGGGTGTAGAGAGTAGGGTATAGAGTGTAGGGTATAGAGTGTAGGGTATAGAGTGTATGGTATAGTGTGTAGGGTATAGAGTGTATGGTATAGAGTGTAGGGTATAGAGTGTAGAGTGTAGGGTATAGAGTGTAGGGTATAGAGTGTAGAGTGTAGGATATAGAGTGTAGGGTATAGAGTGTAGGGTATAGAGTGTAGAGTGTAGGGATTAGAGTGTAGAGTATAGAGTGTAGGGTATAGAGTGTAGAGTGTAGGGTATAGAGTGTAGGGTATAGAGTGTAGGGTATAGAGTGTAGAGTGTAGGGATTAGAGTGTAGGGTATAGAGTGTAGGGTATAGAGTGTATGGTATAGAGTGTAGTGTATAGAGTGTATGGTATAGAGTGTAGGGTATAAAGTGTAGAGTGTATGGTATAGAGTGTAGGGCATAGAGTGTAGAGTGTAGGGTATAGAGTGTATGGTATAGAGTGTAGGGTGTAGAGTGTATGGTATAGAGTGTAGGGTATAGAATGTAGGGTATAGAGTGTAGGGTATAGAGTGTAGGGCATAGAGTGTAGGGTATAGAGTGTAGGGTATAGAGTGTAGGTTATAGAGTGTAGGGTATAGAGTGTAGGGTATAAAGTGTAGAGTGTAGGGTATAGAGTGTAGGGTATAGAGTGTAGGGTATAGAGTGTAGAGTGTAGGGTATAGAGTGTAGGGTACAGAGTGCAGTGTGTAGAGTGTAGGGTATAGAGTGTAGAGTGTAGGGTGTAGAGTGTAGGGTATAGAGTGTAGGGTATAGAGTGTAGAGTGTATGGTATAGAGTGTAGGGTATAGAGTTTAGGGTATAGAGTGTATGTTATAGAGTGTAGGGTATAGAGTGTAGAGTGTAGGGTATAGAGTTTAGAGTGTAGGGTATAGAGTGTAGGGTATAGAGTGTAAGGTATAGAGTGTAGGGTGTAGAGTGTAGGGTATAGAGTGTAGGGTATAGAGTGTAGGGTATAGAGTGTATGGTATAGAGTGTAGGGTATAGAGTGTATGGTATAGAGTGTAGGGTATAGAGTGTAGAGTGTAGGGTATAGAGTGTAGGATATAGAGTGTAGAGTGTAGGGTATAGAGTGTAGGGTATAGAGTATAGAGTGTAGGGTATAGAGTGTATGGAATAGAGTGTAGCGTGTAGATTGTAGGGTATATAGTGAATGGTATAGAGTGTAGGGTATGGAGTGTAGGGTATAGAGTGTAGGGTATAGAGTGTAGGGTATAGAGTGTATGGAATAGAGTGTAGAGTGTAGATTGTAGGGTATATAGTGAATGGTATAGAGTGTAGGGTATGGAGTGTAGGGTATAAAGTGTAGGGTATAGAGTGTAGAGTGTAGGGATTAGAGTGTAGGGTATAGAGTGTAAGGTATAGAGTGTATGGTATAGAGTGTAGGGTGTAGAGTGTATGGTATAGAGTGTAGGGTATAGAATGTAGGGTATAGAGTGTAGGGTATAGAGTGTAGGGCATAGAGTGTAGGGTATAGAGTGTAGGGTATAGAGTGTAGGGTATAGAGTGTAGGGTATAGAGTGTAGGGTATAAAGTGTAGAGTGTAGGATATAGAGTGTAGGGTATAGAGTGTAGGGTATAGAGTGTAGAGTGTAGGGTATAGAGTGTAGGGTACAGAGTGCAGGGTGTAGAGTGTAGGATATAGAGTGTAGAGTGTAGGGTGCTGAGTGTAGGGTATAGAGTGTAGGGTATAGAGTGTAGAGTGTATGGTATAAAGTGTAGGGTATAGAGTTTAGGGTATAGAGTGTATGTTATAGAGTGTAGGGTATAGAGTGTAGAGTGTAGGGTATAGAGTTTAGAGTGTAGGGTATAGAGTGTAGGGTATAGAGTGTAAGGTATAGAGTGTAGGGTGTAGAGTGTAGGGTATAGAGTGTAGGGTATAGAGTGTAGGGTATAGAGTGTATGGTATAGAGTGTAGGGTATAGAGTGTATGGTATAGAGTGTAAAGTGTAGAGTGTAGGGTATAGAGTGTAGGGTATAGAGTGTAGAGTGTAGGGTATAGAGTGTAGGGTATAGAGTATAGAGTGTAGGGTATAGAGTGTATGGAATAGAGTGTAGCGTGTAGATTGTAGGGTATATAGTGAATGGTATAGAGTGTAGGGTATGGAGTGTAGGGTATAGAGTGTAGGGTATAGAGTGTATGGAATAGAGTGTAGAGTGTAGATTGTAGGGTATATAGTGAATGGTATAGAGTGTAGGGTATGGAGTGTAGGGTATAGAGTGTAGGGTATAGAGTGTAGAGTGTAGGGATTAGAGTGTAGGGTATAGAGTGTAGGTTATAGAGTGTATGGAATAGAGTGTACGGTATAGAGTGTAGAGTGTAGGGTGTAGAGTGTAGGGTATA
Organism: Ranitomeya imitator; assembly: GCF_032444005.1. NCBI lineage: Eukaryota > Metazoa > Chordata > Amphibia > Anura > Dendrobatidae > Ranitomeya > Ranitomeya imitator. The sequence goes on from NW_027193443.1 coordinate 970,629, forward strand.
GAGTGTAAGGTATAGAGTGTAGGGTATAGCCTGTAGGGTATAGAGTGTAGGGTATAGAGTATAGAGTAGGGTATAGAGTGTAGGGTATAGAGTGTAGGGTATAGAATGTAGAGTGTAGGGTGTAGAGTGTAGGGTATAGAGTGTATGCTATAGAGTGTATGGTGTAGAGTGTATGGTATAGAGTGTAGGGTATAGAGTGTAGAGTGTATGGTATAGAGTGTAGGGTATAGAGTGTAGGGTATAGAGTGTATGTTATAGAGTGTTGGGTATAGAGTGTAGAGTGTAGGGTATAGAGTTTAGAGTGTAGGGTATAGAGTGTAGGGTGTAGAGTGCATGGTATAGAGTGTAGGGTATAGAGTGTAGACTGTAGGGTATAGAGTGTAGGGTATAGAGTGTAGGGTATAGGGTGTAGGGTATAGAGTGTAGGGTATAGAGTGTAGAATGTAGGGTATAGAGTGTAGGGTATAGAGTGTAGAGTGTAGGGTATAGAGTGTAGGGTATAGAGTGTATGGTATAGAGTGTAGGGTATAGAGTGTAGGTTTCAGAGTGTAGGGTATAGAGTGTAGGGTATAGAGTGTAGGGTATAGAGTGTAGAGTGTAGGGTATGGAGTGTAGGGTATAGAGTGTAGGGTATAGAGTGTAGAGTATAGAGTGTTTGGTATAGAGTGTAGAGTGTAGGGTATACAGTGTATGTTATAGAGTGTAGGGTATAGAGTGTAGAGTGTAGGGTATAGAGTTTAGAGTGTAGGGTATAGAGTGTAGGGTATAGAGTGTAAGGTATAGAGTGTAGGGTGTAGAGTGTAGGGTATAGAGTGTAGGGTATAGAGTGTAGGGTATAGAGTGTATGGTATAGAGTGTAGGGTATAGAGTGTATGGTATAGAGTGTAGGGTATAGAGTGTAGAGTGTAGGGTATAGAGTGTAGGGTATAGAGTGTAGAGTGTAGGGTATAGAGTGTAGGGTATAGAGTATAGAGTGTAGGGTATAGAGTGTATGGAATAGAGTGTAGCGTGTAGATTGTAGGGTATATAGTGAATGGTATAGAGTGTAGGGTATGGAGTGTAGGGTATAGAGTGTAGGGTATAGAGTGTATGGAATAGAGTGTAGAGTGTAGATTGTAGGGTATATAGTGAATGGTATAGAGTGTAGGGTATGGAGTGTAGGGTATAGAGTGTAGGGTATAGAGTGTAGAGTGTAGGGATTAGAGTGTAGGGTATAGAGTGTAGGTTATAGAGTGTATGGAATAGAGTGTACGGTATAGAGTGTAGAGTGTAGGGTGTAGAGTGTAGGGTATAAAGTGCATGGTATAGAGTGTACAGTATAGAGTGTATGGTATAGAGTGTAGAGTGTAGGGTATAGAGTGTAGGGTGTAGAGTGTATGGTATAGAGTGTAGGGTACAGAGTGTAGAGTGTAGGGTATAGAGTGTAGGGTATAGAGTGTAGGGTATAGAGTGTACGGTATAGAGTGTATGATATAGAGTGTATGGTATAGAGTGTATGGTATAGAGTGTACAGTATAGAGTGTATGGTATAGAGTGTAGAGTGTAGGGTATAGAGTGTAGGGTGTAGAGTGTATGGTATAGAGTGTAGGGTACAGAGTGTAGAGTGTAGGGTATAGAGTGTAGGGTATAGAGTGTAGGGTATAGAGTGTATGGTATAGAGTGTAGGGTATAGAGTGTATGGTATAGAGTGTAGGGTATAGAGTGTAGAGTGTAGGGTATAGAGTGTAGGGTATAGAGTGTAGGGTATAGAGTGTAGAGTGTAGGGTATAGAGTGTAGAGTGTAGGGTATAGAGTGTAGGGTATAGAGTGTAGGGAATAGAGTGTAGGGTATATAGTGTAGGGTGTAGAGTGTAGATTATAGAGTGTAGGTTATAGAGTGTAGAGTGTAGGGTACTTTTCATCATAGTGCTTTTACCAATGCATAAAATGCATGGAGAAGTCATTTCGAATGACTGGTCCTCAGTGTTGTGAGAACGATGACTGGTTAAAATTTTTGGTGGTTTCTTGTTCAGTCCATAGGCCTACAGCATGTGGCAAACCGGTGAGCATGTGGCTCTATTAGTATAGGAGATACCTGAAAACATATCACACTTTTCATCATAGTGCTTTTACCAATGCATAAAATGCATGGTGAAGTCATTTCGATTGACTGGTCCTCAGTGTTGTGAGAACGATGACTGGTTAAATTTTTTGGTGGTTTCTTGTTCAGTCCATAGGCCTACAGCATGTGGCAAACCGGTGAGCATGTGGCTCTATTAGTATAGGAGTGTAGGGAATAGAGTGTAGAGTGTAAGGTATAGAGTGTAGGGTATAGAGTGTAGGGTATAGACTGTAGGGTATAGAGTGTAGGGTATAGAGTGTAGGGTATAGACTGTAGGGTATAGAGTGTAGAGTGTAGGGTATAGAGTGTAGGGTATAGAGTGCAGGGTGTAGAGTGTAGGGTATAGAGTGTAGGGTATAGAGTGTAGAATGTAGGGTATAGAGTTTAGAGTGTAGGGTATAGAGTGTAGGGTATAGAGTGTAAGGTATAGAGTGTAGGGTGTAGAGTGTAGGGTATAGAGTGTATGGTATAGTGTGTAGGGTATAGAGTGTATGGTATAGAGTGTAGGGTATAGAGTGTAGAGTGTAGGGTATAGAGTGTAGGGTATAGAGTGTAGAGTGTAGGATATAGAGTGTAGGGTATAGAGTGTAGGGTATAGAGTGTAGAGTGTAGGGATTAGAGTGTAGAGTATATAGTGTAGGGTATAGAGTGTAGAGTGTAGGGTATAGAGTGTAGGGTATAGAGTGTAGGGTATAGAGTGTAGAGTGTAGGGATTAGAGTGTAGGGTATAGAGTGTATGGTATAGAGTGTAGTGTATAGAGTGTATGGTATAGAGTGTAGGGTATAAAGTGTAGAGTGTATGGTATAGAGTGTAGGGCATAGAGTGTAGAGTGTAGGGTATAGAGTGTATGGTATAGAGTGTAGGGTGTAGAGTGTATGGTATAGAGTGTAGGGTATAGAATGTAGGGTATAGAGTGTAGGGTATAGAGTGTAGGGCATAGAGTGTAGGGTATAGAGTGTAGGGTATAGAGTGTAGGTTATAGAGTGTAGGGTATAGAGTGTAGGGTATAAAGTGTAGAGTGTAGGGTATAGAGTGTAGGGTATAGAGTGTAGGGTATAGAGTGTAGAGTGTAGGGTATAGAGTGTAGGGTACAGAGTGCAGTGTGTAGAGTGTAGGGTATAGAGTGTAGAGTGTAGGGTATAGAGTGTAGAGTGTATGGTATAGAGTGTAGGGTATAGAGTTTAGGGTATAGAGTGTATGTTATAGAGTGTAGGGTATAGAGTGTAGAGTGTAGGGTATAGAGTTTAGAGTGTAGGGTATAGAGTGTAGGGTATAGAGTGTAAGGTATAGAGTGTAGGGTGTAGAGTGTAGGGTATAGAGTGTAGGGTATAGAGTGTAGGGTATAGAGTGTATGGTATAGAGTGTAGGGTATAGAGTGTATGGTATAGAGTGTAGGGTATAGAGTGTAGGGTATAGAGTGTAGAGTGTAGGGTATAGAGTGTAGGGTGTAGAGTGTAGGGTATAGAGTGTATGGTATAGAGTGTAGGGTGTAGAGTGTAGGGTATAGAGTGTAGGGTATAGAGTGTAGGGTATAGAGTGTATGGTATAGAGTGTAGGGTATAGAGTGTATGGTATAGAGTGTAGGGTATAGAGTGTAGGGTGTAGAGTGTAGGGTATAGAGTGTAGGGTATAGAGTGTAGGGTATAGAGTGTAGGGTATAGAGTGTAGGGTATAGAGTGTATGGTATAGAGTGTATGGTATAGAGTGTAGGGTATAGAGTGTAGAGTGTAGGGTATAGAGTGTAGGGTATATAGTGTAGGGTATAGAGTGTAGAGTGTAGGGTATAGAGTGTAGAGTGTAGGGTATAGAGTGTAGGGTATAGAGTGTAGAGTGTAGGGTATAGAGTGTAGGGTATAGAGTATAGAGTGTAGGGTATAGAGTGTATGGAATAGAGTGTAGCGTGTAGATTGTAGGGTATATAGTGAATGGTATAGAGTGTAGGGTATGGAGTGTAGGGTATAGAGTGTAGGGTATAGAGTGTATGGAATAGAGTGTAGAGTGTAGATTATAGGGTATATAGTGAATGGTATAGAGTATAGGGTATGGAGTGTAGGGTATAAAGTGTAGGGTATAGAGTGTAGAGTGTAGGGATTAGAGTGTAGGGTATAGAGTGTAGGGTATAGAGTGTATGGTATAGAGTGTAGGGTGTAGAGTGTATGGTATAGAGTGTAGGGTATAGAATGTAGGGTATAGAGTGTAGGGTATAGAGTGTAGGGCATAGAGTGTAGGGTATAGAGTGTAGGGTATAGAGTGTAGTGTATAGAGTGTAGGGTATAGAGTGTAGGGTATAAAGTGTAGAGTGTAGGGTATAGAGTGTAGGGTATAGAGTGTAGGGTATAGAGTGTAGAGTGTAGGGTATAGAGTGTAGGGCACAGAGTGCAGGGTGTAGAGTGTAGGGTATAGAGTGTAGAGTGTAGGGTGTAGAGTGTAGGGTATAGAGTGTAGGGTATAGAGTGTATGGTATAGAGTGTAGGGTATAGAGTGTAGAGTGTAGGGTATAGAGTGTAGGGTATAGAGTGTAGGGTATAGAGTGTAGAGTGTAGGGTATAGAGTGTAGAGTGTAGGGTATAGAGTGTAGGGTATAGAGTGTAGGGAATAGAGTGTAGGGTATAGAGTGTAGGGTGTAGAGTGTAGATTATAGAGTGTAGGTTATAGAGTGTAGAGTGTAGGGTACTTTTCATCATAGTGCTTTTACCAATGCATAAAATGCATGGAGAAGTCATTTCGAATGACTGGTCCTCAGTGTTGTGAGAACGATGACTGGTTAAAATTTTTGGTGGTTTCTTGTTCAGTCCATAGGCCTACAGCATGTGGCAAACCGGTGAGCATGTGGCTCTATTAGTATAGGAGATACCTGAAAACATATCACACTTTTCATCATAGTGCTTTTACCAATGCATAAAATGCATGGTGAAGTCATTTCGAATGACTGGTCCTCAGTGTTGTGAGAACGATGACTGGTTAAATTTTTTGGTGGTTTCTTGTTCAGTCCATAGGCCTACAGCATGTGGCAAACCGGTGAGCATGTGGCTCTATTAGTATAGGAGTGTAGGGAATAGAGTGTAGACTGTAAGGTATAGAGTGTAGGGTATAGAGTGTAGATTATAGACTGTAGGGTATAGAGTGTAGGGTATAGAGTGTAGGGTATAGACTGTAGAGTGTAGGCTATAGAGTGTAGGGTATAGAGTGTAGGGTATAGAGTGTAGGGTATAGAGTGTAGAGTGTAGGGTATAGAGTGTAGGGTATAGAGTGCAGGGTGTAGAGTGTAGGGTATAGAGTGTAGGGCATAGAGTGTAGAATGTAGGGTATAGAGTTTAGAGTGTAGGGTATAGAGTGTAGGGTATAGAGTGTAAGGTATAGAGTGTAGGGTATAGAGTGTAGGGTATAGAGTGTAGAGTGTAGGGTATAGAGTGTAGGGTATAGAGTGCAGGGTGTAGAGTGTAGGGTATAGAGTGTAGGGTATAGAGTGTAGAATGTAGGGTATAGAGTGTAGAGTGTAGGGTATAGAGTGTAGGGTATAGAGTGTAGAGTGTAGGATATAGAGTGTAGGGTATAGAGTGTAGGGTATAGAGTGTAGAGTGTAGGGATTAGAGTGTAGAATATAGAGTGTAGGGTATAGAGTGTAGAGTGTAGGGTATAGAGTGTAGAATGTAGGGTATAGAGTTTAGAGTGTAGGGTATAGAGTGTAGGGTATAGAGTGTAAGGTATAGAGTGTGGGGTGTAAAGTGTAGGGTATAGAGTGTAGGGTATGGAGTGTAGGGTATAGAGTGTATGGTATAGTGTGTAGGGTATAGAGTGTATGGTATACAGTGTAGGGTATAGAGTGTAGAGTGTAGGGTATAGAGTGTAGAATATAGAGTGTAGAGTGTAGGATATAGAGTGTAGGGTATAGAGTGTAGGGTATAGAGTGTAGAGTGTAGGGATTAGAGTGTAGAGTATAGAGTGTAGGCTATAGAGTGTAGAATGTATGGTATAGAGTGTAGGGTATGGAGTGTAGAGTGTAGGGATTAGAGTGTAGGGTATAGAGTGTAGGGTACAGAGTGTATGGTATAGAGTGTAGTGTATAGAGTGTATGGTATAGAGTGTAGGGTATAGAGTGTAGAGTGTAGGGTATAGAGTGTAGGGTATAGAGTGTAGAGTGTAGGGTATAGAGTGTAGGATATAGAGTATAGAGTGTAGGGTATAGAGTGTATGGAATAGAGTGTAGCGTGTAGATTGTAGGGTATATAGTGAATGGTATAGAGTGTAGGGTATGGAGTGTAGGGTATAGAGTGTAGGGTATAGAGTGTATGGAATAGAGTGCAGAGTGTAGATTGTAGGGTATATAGTGAATGGTATAGAGTGTAGGGTATGGAGTGTAGGGTATAGAGTGTAGGGTATAGAGTTTAGAGTGTAGGGATTAGAGTGTAGGGTATAGAGTGTAGGTTATAGAGTGTATGGAATAGAGTGTACGGTATAGAGTGTAGAGTGTAGGGTGTAGAGTGTAGGGTATAGAGTGTAGGGTATAGAGTGTAGGGTATAGCCTGTAGGGTATAGAGTGTAGGGTATAGAGTATAGAGTAGGGTATAGAGTGTAGGGTATAGAGTGTAGGGTATAGAGTGTAGAGTGTAGGGTGTAGAGTGTAGGGTATAGAGTGTAGGGTATAGAGTGTAGGGTATAACGTGTAGAGTGTAGGGTATAGAGTGTATAGTGTAGGGTATAGAGTGTAGGGTATAGAGTGTAGGGTATAGAGTGTAGGGTATAGAGTGTAGAGTGTAGGGTATAGAGTGTATGCTATAGAGTGTATGGTGTAGAGTGTATGGTATAGAGTGTAGGGTATAGGGTGTAGAGTGTATGGTATAGAGTGTTGTGTATAGAGTGTAGAGTGTAGGGTATAGAGTTTAGAGTGTAGGGTATAGAGTGTAGGGTGTAGAGTGTATGGTATAGAGTGTAGAGTATAGAGTGTAGACTGTAGGGTATAGAGTGTAGGGTATAGGGTGTAGGGTATAGAGTGTAGGGTATAGAGTGTAGAATGTAGGGTATAGAGTGTAGGGTATAGAGTGTAGAGTGTAGGGTATAGAGTGTATGGTATAGAGTGTATGGTATAGAGTGTAGGTTTCAGAGTGTAGGGTATAGAGTGTAGGATATAGAGTGTAGGGTATAGAGTGTAGAGTGTAGGGTATGGTGTGTAGGGTATAGAGTGTAGGGTATAGAGTGTAGAGTATAGAGTGTTGGGTATAGAGTGTAGAGTGTAGGGTATAGAGTGTAGGGTATAGAGTGTAGGGTATAGAGTGTAGGGTATAGAGTGTAGAGTGTAGGGATTAGAGTGTAGGGTATAGAGTGTAGGGTGTAGAGTGTAGATTATAGAGTGTAGGTTATAGAGTGTAGAGTGTAGGGTATAGAGTGTAGGGTATAGAGTGTAGGTTATAGAGTGTAGAGTGTAGGGTATAGAGTGTAGAGTGTAGGGTATAGAGTGTAGGGTGTAGAGTGTAGGGTACAGAATATAGGGTATAGAGTGTAGGGTATAGAGTGTATGGTATAGAGTGTAGGGTATAAAGTGTATGGTATAGAGTGTAGGGTATAGAGTGTAGAGTGTAGGGTATAGAGTGTAGGGTGTAGAGTGTAGATTATAGAGTGTAGGTTATAGAGTGTAGAGTGTAGGGTACTTTTCATCATAGTGCTTTTACCAATGCATAAAATGCATGGAGAAGTCATTTCGAATGACTGGTCCTCAGTGTTGTGAGAACGATGACTGGTTAAAATTTTTGGTGGTTTCTTGTTCAGTCCATAGGCCTACAGCATGTGGCAAACCGGTGAGCATGTGGCTCTATTAGTATAGGAGATACCTGAAAACATATCACACTTTTCATCATAGTGCTTTTACCAATGCATAAAATGCATGGTGAAGTCATTTCGAATGACTGGTCCTCAGTGTTGTGAGAACGATGACTGGTTAAAATTTTTGGTGGTTTCTTGTTCAGTCCATAGGCCTACAGCATGTGGCAAACCGGTGAGCATGTGGCTCTATTAGTATAGGAGTGTAGGGAGCAAAGTGTAGAGTGTAAGGTATAGAGTGTAGGGTATAGAGTGTAGGGTATAGACTGTAGGGTATAGAGTGTAGGGTATAGAGTGTAGGGTATAGACTGTAGAGTGTAGGCTATAGAGTGTAGGGTATAGAGTGTAGGGTATAGAGTGTAGGGTATAGAGTGTAGAGTGTAGGGTATAGAGTGTAGGGTATAGAGTGCAGGGTGTAGAGTGTAGGGTATAGAGTGTAGGGTATAGAGTGTAGAATGTAGGGTATAGAGTTTAGAGTGTAGGGTATAGAGTGTAGGGTATAGAGTGTAAGGTATAGAGTGTAGGGTGTAGAGAGTAGGGTATAGAGTGTAGGGTATAGAGTGTAGGGTATAGAGTGTATGGTATAGTGTGTAGGGTATAGAGTGTATGGTATAGAGTGTAGGGTATAGAGTGTAGAGTGTAGGGTATAGAGTGTAGGGTATAGAGTGTAGAGTGTAGGATATAGAGTGTAGGGTATAGAGTGTAGGGTATAGAGTGTAGAGTGTAGGGATTAGAGTGTAGAGTATAGAGTGTAGGGTATAGAGTGTAGAGTGTAGGGTATAGAGTGTAGGGTATAGAGTGTAGGGTATAGAGTGTAGAGTGTAGGGATTAGAGTGTAGGGTATAGAGTGTAGGGTATAGAGTGTATGGTATAGAGTGTAGTGTATAGAGTGTATGGTATAGAGTGTAGGGTATAAAGTGTAGAGTGTATGGTATAGAGTGTAAGGCATAGAGTGTACAGTGTAGGGTATAGAGTGTATGGTATAGAGTGTAGGGTGTAGAGTGTATGGTATAGAGTGTAGGGTATAGAATGTAGGGTATAGAGTGTAGGGTATAGAGTGTAGGGCATAGAGTGTAGGGTATAGAGTGTAGGGTATAGAGTGTAGGTTATAGAGTGTAGGGTATAGAGTGTAGGGTATAAAGTGTAGAGTGTAGGGTATAGAGTGTAGGGTATAGAGTGTAGGGTATAGAGTGTAGAGTGTAGGGTATAGAGTGTAGGGTACAGAGTGCAGTGTGTAGAGTGTAGGGTATAGAGTGTAGAGTGTAGGGTGTAGAGTGTAGGGTATAGAGTGTAGGGTATAGAGTGTAGAGTGTAGGGATTAGAGTGTAGGGTATAGAGTGTAGGGTGTAGAGTGTAGATTATAGAGTGTAGGTTATAGAGTGTAGAGTGTAGGGTATAGAGTGTAGGGTATAGAGTGTAGGTTATAGAGTGTAGAGTGTAGGGTATAGAGTGTAGAGTGTAGGGTATAGAGTGTAGGGTGTAGAGTGTAGGGTACAGAATATAGGGTATAGAGTGTAGGGTATAGAGTGTATGGTATAGAGTGTAGGGTATAAAGTGTATGGTATAGAGTGTAGGGTATAGAGTGTAGAGTGTAGGGTATAGAGTGTAGGGTGTAGAGTGTAGATTATAGAGTGTAGGTTATAGAGTGTAGAGTGTAGGGTACTTTTCATCATAGTGCTTTTACCAATGCATAAAATGCATGGAGAAGTCATTTCGAATGACTGGTCCTCAGTGTTGTGAGAACGATGACTGGTTAAAATTTTTGGTGGTTTCTTGTTCAGTCCATAGGCCTACAGCATGTGGCAAACCGGTGAGCATGTGGCTCTATTAGTATAGGAGATACCTGAAAACATATCACACTTTTCATCATAGTGCTTTTACCAATGCATAAAATGCATGGTGAAGTCATTTCGAATGACTGGTCCTCAGTGTTGTGAGAACGATGACTGGTTAAAATTTTTGGTGGTTTCTTGTTCAGTCCATAGGCCTACAGCATGTGGCAAACCGGTGAGCATGTGGCTCTATTAGTATAGGAGTGTAGGGAGCAGAGTGTAGAGTGTAAGGTATAGAGTGTAGGGTATAGAGTGTAGGGTATAGACTGTAGGGTATAGAGTGTAGGGTATAGAGTGTAGGGTATAGACTGTAGAGTGTAGGCTATAGAGTGTAGGGTATAGAGTGTAGGGTATAGAGTGTAGGGTATAGAGTGTAGAGTGTAGGGTATAGAGTGTAGGGTATAGAGTGCAGGGTGTAGAGTGTAGGGTATAGAGTGTAGGGTATAGAGTGTAGAATGTAGGGTATAGAGTTTAGAGTGTAGGGTATAGAGTGTAGGGTATAGAGTGTAAGGTATAGAGTGTAGGGTGTAGAGAGTAGGGTATAGAGTGTAGGGTATAGAGTGTAGGGTATAGAGTGTATGGTATAGTGTGTAGGGTATAGAGTGTATGGTATAGAGTGTAGGGTATAGAGTGTAGAGTGTAGGGTATAGAGTGTAGGGTATAGAGTGTAGAGTGTAGGATATAGAGTGTAGGGTATAGAGTGTAGGGTATAGAGTGTAGAGTGTAGGGATTAGAGTGTAGAGTATAGAGTGTAGGGTATAGAGTGTAGAGTGTAGGGTATAGAGTGTAGGGTATAGAGTGTAGGGTATAGAGTGTAGAGTGTAGGGATTAGAGTGTAGGGTATAGAGTGTAGGGTATAGAGTGTATGGTATAGAGTGTAGTGTATAGAGTGTATGGTATAGAGTGTAGGGTATAAAGTGTAGAGTGTATGGTATAGAGTGTAGGGCATAGAGTGTAGAGTGTAGGGTATAGAGTGTATGGTATAGAGTGTAGGGTGTAGAGTGTATGGTATAGAGTGTAGGGTATAGAATGTAGGGTATAGAGTGTAGGGTATAGAGTGTAGGGCATAGAGTGTAGGGTATAGAGTGTAGGGTATAGAGTGTAGGTTATAGAGTGTAGGGTATAGAGTGTAGGGTATAAAGTGTAGAGTGTAGGGTATAGAGTGTAGGGTATAGAGTGTAGGGTATAGAGTGTAGAGTGTAGGGTATAGAGTGTAGGGTACAGAGTGCAGTGTGTAGAGTGTAGGGTATAGAGTGTAGAGTGTAGGGTGTAGAGTGTAGGGTATAGAGTGTAGGGTATAGAGTGTAGAGTGTATGGTATAGAGTGTAGGGTATAGAGTTTAGGGTATAGAGTGTATGTTATAGAGTGTAGGGTATAGAGTGTAGAGTGTAGGGTATAGAGTTTAGAGTGTAGGGTATAGAGTGTAGGGTATAGAGTGTAAGGTATAGAGTGTAGGGTGTAGAGTGTAGGGTATAGAGTGTAGGGTATAGAGTGTAGGGTATAGAGTGTATGGTATAGAGTGTAGGGTATAGAGTGTATGGTATAGAGTGTAGGGTATAGAGTGTAGAGTGTAGGGTATAGAGTGTAGGATATAGAGTGTAGAGTGTAGGGTATAGAGTGTAGGGTATAGAGTATAGAGTGTAGGGTATAGAGTGTATGGAATAGAGTGTAGCGTGTAGATTGTAGGGTATATAGTGAATGGTATAGAGTGTAGGGTATGGAGTGTAGGGTATAGAGTGTAGGGTATAGAGTGTAGGGTATAGAGTGTATGGAATAGAGTGTAGAGTGTAGATTGTAGGGTATATAGTGAATGGTATAGAGTGTAGGGTATGGAGTGTAGGGTATAAAGTGTAGGGTATAGAGTGTAGAGTGTAGGGATTAGAGTGTTGGGTATAGAGTGTAGGGTATAGAGTGTATGGTATAGAGTGTAGGGTGTAGAGTGTATGGTATAGAGTGTAGGGTATAGAATGTAGGGTATAGAGTGTAGGGTATAGAGTGTAGGGCATAGAGTGTAGGGTATAGAGTGTAGGGTATAGAGTGTAGGGTATAGAGTGTAGGGTATAAAGTGTAGAGTGTAGGATATAGAGTGTAGGGTTTAGAGTGTAGGGTATAGAGTGTAGAGTGTAGGGTATAGAGTGTAGGGTACAGAGTGCAGGGTGTAGAGTGTAGGATATAGAGTGTAGAGTGTAGGGTGCTGAGTGTAGGGTATAGAGTGTAGGGTATAGAGTGTAGAGTGTATGGTATAAAGTGTAGGGTATAGAGTTTAGGGTATAGAGTGTATGTTATAGAGTGTAGGGTATAGAGTGTAGAGTGTAGGGTATAGAGTTTAGAGTGTAGGGTATAGAGTGTAGGGTATAGAGTGTAAGGTATAGAGTGTAGGGTGTAGAGTGTAGGGTATAGAGTGTATGGTATAGAGTGTAGTGTATAGAGTGTATGGTATAGAGTGTAGGGTATAAAGTGTAGAGTGTATGGTATAGAGTGTAGGGCATAGAGTGTAGAGTGTAGGGTATAGAGTGTATGGTATAGAGTGTAGGGTGTAGAGTGTATGGTATAGAGTGTAGGGTATAGAATGTAGGGTATAGAGTGTAGGGTATAGAGTGTAGGTTATAGAGTGTAGGGTATAGAGTGTAGGGTATAAAGTGTAGAGTGTAGGGTATAGAGTGTAGGGTATAGTGTAGGGTATAGAGTGTAGAGTGTAGGGTATAGAGTGTAGGGTACAGAGTGCAGTGTGTAGAGTGTAGGGTATAGAGTGTAGAGTGTAGGGTGTAGAGTGTAGGGTATAGAGTGTAGGGTATAGAGTGTAGAGTGTAGGGATTAGAGTGTAGGGTATAGAGTGTAGGGTGTAGAGTGTAGATTATAGAGTGTAGGTTATAGAGTGTAGAGTGTAGGGTATAGAGTGTAGGGTATAGAGTGTAGGTTATAGAGTGTAGAGTGTAGGGTATAGAGTGTAGAGTGTAGGGTATAGAGTGTAGGGTGTAGAGTGTAGGGTACAGAATATAGGGTATAGAGTGTAGGGTATAGAGTGTATGGTATAGAGTGTAGGGTATAAAGTGTATGGTATAGAGTGTAGGGTATAGAGTGTAGAGTGTAGGGTATAGAGTGTAGGGTGTAGAGTGTAGATTATAGAGTGTAGGTTATAGAGTGTAGAGTGTAGGGTACTTTTCATCATAGTGCTTTTACCAATGCATAAAATGCATGGAGAAGTCATTTCGAATGACTGGTCCTCAGTGTTGTGAGAACGATGACTGGTTAAAATTTTTGGTGGTTTCTTGTTCAGTCCATAGGCCTACAGCATGTGGCAAACCGGTGAGCATGTGGCTCTATTAGTATAGGAGATACCTGAAAACATATCACACTTTTCATCATAGTGCTTTTACCAATGCATAAAATGCATGGTGAAGTCATTTCGAATGACTGGTACTCAGTGTTGTGAGAACGATGACTGGTTAAAATTTTTGGTGGTTTCTTGTTCAGTCCATAGGCCTACAGCATGTGGCAAACCGGTGAGCATGTGGCTCTATTAGTATAGGAGTGTAGGGAGCAGAGTGTAGAGTGTAAGGTATAGAGTGTAGGGTATAGAGTGTAGGGTATAGACTGTAGGGTATAGAGTGTAGGGTATAGAGTGTAGGGTATAGACTGTAGAGTGTAGGCTATAGAGTGTAGGGTATAGAGTGTAGGGTATAGAGTGTAGGGTATAGAGTGTAGAGTGTAGGGTATAGAGTGTAGGGTATAGAGTGCAGGGTGTAGAGTGTAGGGTATAGAGTGTAGGGTATAGAGTGTAGAATGTAGGGTATAGAGTTTAGAGTGTAGGGTATAGAGTGTAGGGTATAGAGTGTAAGGTATAGAGTGTAGGGTGTAGAGAGTAGGGTATAGAGTGTAGGGTATAGAGTGTAGGGTATAGAGTGTATGGTATAGTGTGTAGGGTATAGAGTGTATGGTATAGAGTGTAGGGTATAGAGTGTAGAGTGTAGGGTATAGAGTGTAGGGTATAGAGTGTAGAGTGTAGGATATAGAGTGTAGGGTATAGAGTGTAGGGTATAGAGTGTAGAGTGTAGGGATTAGAGTGTAGAGTATAGAGTGTAGGGTATAGAGTGTAGAGTGTAGGGTATAGAGTGTAGGGTATAGAGTGTAGGGTATAGAGTGTAGAGTGTAGGGATTAGAGTGTAGGGTATAGAGTGTAGGGTATAGAGTGTATGGTATAGAGTGTAGTGTATAGAGTGTATGGTATAGAGTGTAGGGTATAAAGTGTAGAGTGTATGGTATAGAGTGTAGGGCATAGAGTGTAGAGTGTAGGGTATAGAGTGTATGGTATAGAGTGTAGGGTGTAGAGTGTATGGTATAGAGTGTAGGGTATAGAATGTAGGGTATAGAGTGTAGGGTATAGAGTGTAGGGCATAGAGTGTAGGGTATAGAGTGTAGGGTATAGAGTGTAGGTTATAGAGTGTAGGGTATAGAGTGTAGGGTATAAAGTGTAGAGTGTAGGGTATAGAGTGTAGGGTATAGAGTGTAGGGTATAGAGTGTAGAGTGTAGGGTATAGAGTGTAGGGTACAGAGTGCAGTGTGTAGAGTGTAGGGTATAGAGTGTAGAGTGTAGGGTGTAGAGTGTAGGGTATAGAGTGTAGGGTATAGAGTGTAGAGTGTATGGTATAGAGTGTAGGGTATAGAGTTTAGGGTATAGAGTGTATGTTATAGAGTGTAGGGTATAGAGTGTAGAGTGTAGGGTATAGAGTTTAGAGTGTAGGGTATAGAGTGTAGGGTATAGAGTGTAAGGTATAGAGTGTAGGGTGTAGAGTGTAGGGTATAGAGTGTAGGGTATAGAGTGTAGGGTATAGAGTGTATGGTATAGAGTGTAGGGTATAGAGTGTATGGTATAGAGTGTAGGGTATAGAGTGTAGAGTGTAGGGTATAGAGTGTAGGATATAGAGTGTAGAGTGTAGGGTATAGAGTGTAGGGTATAGAGTATAGAGTGTAGGGTACAGAGTGTATGGAATAGAGTGTAGCGTGTAGATTGTAGGGTATATAGTGAATGGTATAGAGTGTAGGGTATGGAGTGTAGGGTATAGAGTGTAGGGTATAGAGTGTAGGGTATAGAGTGTATGGAATAGAGTGTAGAATGTAGATTGTAGGGTATATAGTGAATGGTATAGAGTGTAGGGTATGGAGTGTAGGGTATAAAGTGTAGGGTATAGAGTGTAGAGTGTAGGGATTAGAGTGTAGGGTATAGAGTGTAGGGTATAGAGTGTATGGTATAGAGTGTAGGGTGTAGAGTGTATGGTATAGAGTGTAGGGTATAGAATGTAGGGTATAGAGTGTAGGGTATAGAGTGTAGGGCATAGAGTGTAGGGTATAGAGTGTAGGGTATAGAGTGTAGGGTATAGAGTGTAGGGTATAGAGTGTAGGGTATAAAGTGTAGAGTGTAGGATATAGAGTGTAGGGTATAGAGTGTAAGGTATAGAGTGTAGAGTGTAGGGTATAGAGTGTAGGGTACAGAGTGCAGGGTGTAGAGTGTAGGATATAGAGTGTAGAGTGTAGGGTGCTGAGTGTAGGGTATAGAGTGTAGGGTATAGAGTGTAGAGTGTATGGTATAAAGTGTAGGGTATAGAGTTTAGGGAATAGAGTGTATGTTATAGAGTGTAGGGTATAGAGTGTAGAGTGTAGGGTATAGAGTTTAGAGTGTAGGGTATAGAGTGTAGGGTATAGAGTGTAAGGTATAGAGTGTAGGGTGTAGAGTGTAGGGTATAGAGTGTAGGGTATAGAGTGTAGGTTATAGAGTGTATGGTATAGAGTGTAGGGTATAGAGTGTATGGTATAGAGTGTAAAGTGTAGAGTGTAGGGTATAGAGTGTAGGGTATAGAGTGTAGAGTGTAGGGTATAGAGTGTAGGGTATAGAGTATAGAGTGTAGGGTATAGAGTGTATGGAATAGAGTGTAGCGTGTAGATTGTAGGGTATATAGTGAATGGTATAGAGTGTAGGGTATGGAGTGTAGGGTATAGAGTGTAGGGTATAGAGTGTATGGAATAGAGTGTAGAGTGTAGATTGTAGGGTATATAGTGAATGGTATAGAGTGTAGGGTATGGAGTGTAGGGTATAGAGTGTAGGGTATAGAGTGTAGAGTGTAGGGATTAGAGTGTAGGGTATAGAGTGTAGGTTATAGAGTGTATGGAATAGAGTGTACGGTATAGAGTGTAGAGTGTAGGGTGTAGAGTGTAGGGTATAGAGTGTAGCGTATAGAGTGTAGGGTATAGCCTGTAGGGTATAGAGTGTAGGGTATAGAGTATAGAGTAGGGTATAGAGTGTAGGGTATAGAGTGTAGGGTAAAGAATGTAGAGTGTAGGGTGTAGAGTGTAGGGTATAGAGTGTATGCTATAGAGTGTATGGTGTAGAGTGTATGGTATAGAGTGTAGGGTATAGAGTGTAGAGTGTATGGTATAGAGTGTAGGGTATAGAGTGTAGGGTATAGAGTGTATGTTATAGAGTGTTGGGTATAGAGTGTAGAGTGTAGGGTATAGAGTTTAGAGTGTAGGGTATAGAGTGTAGGGTGTAGAGTGCATGGTATAGAGTGTAGGGTATAGAGTGTAGACTGTAGGGTATAGAGTGTAGGGTATAGAATGTAGGGTATAGGGTGTAGGGTATAGAGTGTAGGGTATAGAGTGTAGAATGTAGGGTATAGAGTGTAGGGTATAGAGTGTAGAGTGTAGGGTATAGAGTGTAGGGTATAGAGTGTATGGTATAGAGTGTAGGGTATAGAGTGTAGGGTATAGAGTGTAGGGTATAGAGTGTAGGGTATGGAGTGTAGGGTATAGAGTGTAGGGTATAGAGTGTAGAGTATAGAGTGTTGGGTATAGAGTGTAGAGTGTAGGGTATAGAGTGTATGTTATAGAGTGTAGGGTATAGAGTGTAGAGTGTAGGGTATAGAGTTTAGAGTGTAGGGTATAGAGTGTAGGGTATAGAGTGTAAGGTATAGAGTGTAGGGTGTAGAGTGTAGGGTATAGAGTGTAGGGTATAGAGTGTAGGGTATAGAGTGTATGGTATAGAGTGTAGGGTATAGAGTGTAGGGTATAGAGTGTAGGGTATAGAGTGTAGAGTGTAGGGTATAGAGTGTAGGGTATAGAGTGTAGAGTGTAGGGTATAGAGTGTAGGGTATAGAGTATAGAGTGTAGGGTATAGAGTGTATGGAATAGAGTGTAGCGTGTAGATTGTAGGGTATATAGTGAATGGTATAGAGTGTAGGGTATGGAGTGTAGGGTATAGAGTGTAGGGTATAGAGTGTATGGAATAGAGTGTAGAGTGTAGATTGTAGGGTATATAGTGAATGGTATAGAGTGTAGGGTATGGAGTGTAGGGTATAGAGTGTAGGGTATAGAGTGTAGAGTGTAGGGATTAGAGTGTAGGGTATAGAGTGTAGGTTATAGAGTGTATGGAATAGAGTGTATGGTATAGAGTGTAGAGTGTAGGGTGTAGAGTGTAGGGTATAGAGTGTATGGTATAGAGTGTACAGTATAGAGTGTATGGTATAGAGTGTAGAGTGTAGGGTATAGAGTGTAGGGTGTAGAGCGTATGGTATAGAGTGTAGGGTACAGAGTGTAGACTGTAGGGTATAGAGTGTAGGGTATAGAGTGTAGGGTATAGAGTGTACGGTATAGAGTGTATGATATAGAGTGTATGGTATAGAGTGTATGGTATGGAGTGTACAGTATAGAGTGTATGGTATAGAGTGTAGAGTGTAGGGTATAGAGTGTAGGGTGTAGAGTGTATGGTATAGAGTGTAGGGTACAGAGTGTAGAGTGTAGGGTATAGAGTGTAGGGTATAGAGTGTAGGGTATAGAGTGTAAGGTATAGAGTGTAGGGTATAGAGTGTATAGTATAGAGTGTAGGGTATAGAGTGTAGAGTGTAGGGTATAGAGTGTAGGGTATAGAGTGTAGGGTATAAAGTGTAGAGTGTAGGGTATAGAGTGTAGAGTGTAGGGTATAGAGTGTAGGGTATAGAGTGTAGGGAATAGAGTGTAGGGTATATAGTGTAGGGTGTAGAGTGTAGATTATAGAGTGTAGGTTATAGAGTGTAGAGTGTAGGGTACTTTTCATCATAGTGCTTTTACCAATGCATAAAATGCATGGAGAAGTCATTTCGAATGACTGGTCCTCAGTGTTGTGAGAACGATGACTGGTTAAAATTTTTGGTGGTTTCTTGTTCAGTCCATAGGCCTACAGCATGTGGCAAACCGGTGAGCATGTGGCTCTATTAGTATAGGAGATACCTGAAAACATATCACACTTTTCATCATAGTGCTTTTACCAATGCATAAAATGCATGGTGAAGTCATTTCGATTGACTGGTCCTCAGTGTTGTGAGAACGATGACTGGTTAAATTTTTTGGTGGTTTCTTGTTCAGTCCATAGGCCTACAGCATGTGGCAAACCGGTGAGCATGTGGCTCTATTAGTATAGGAGTGTAGGGAATAGAGTGTAGACTGTAAGGTATAGAGTGTAGGGTATAGAGTGTAGATTATAGACTGTAGGGTATAGAGTGTAGGGTATAGAGTGTAGGGTATAGACTGTAGAGTGTAGGCTATAGAGTGTAGGGTATAGAGTGTATGGTATAGTGTGTAGGGTATAGAGTGTATGGTATAGAGTGTAGGGTATAGAGTGTAGAGTGTAGGGTATAGAGTGTAGGGTATAGAGTGTAGAGTGTAGGATATAGAGTGTAGGGTATAGAGTGTAGGGTATAGAGTGTAGAGTGTAGGGATTAGAGTGTAGAGTATAGAGTGTAGGGTATAGAGTGTAGAGTGTAGGGTATAGAGTGTAGGGTATAGAGTGTAGGGTATAGAGTGTAGAGTGTAGGGATTAGAGTGTAGGGTATAGAGTGTAGGGTATAGAGTGTATGGTATAGAGTGTAGTGTATAGAGTGTATGGTATAGAGTGTAGGGTATAAAGTGTAGAGTGTATGGTATAGAGTGTAGGGCATAGAGTGTAGAGTGTAGGGTATAGAGTGTATGGTATAGAGTGTAGGGTGTAGAGTGTATGGTATAGAGTGTAGGGTATAGAATGTAGGGTATAGAGTGTAGGGTATAGAGTGTAGGGCATAGAGTGTAGGGTATAGAGTGTAGGGTATAGAGTGTAGGTTATAGAGTGTAGGGTATAGAGTGTAGGGTATAAAGTGTAGAGTGTAGGGTATAGAGTGTAGGGTATAGAGTGTAGGGTATAGAGTGTAGAGTGTAGGGTATAGAGTGTAGGGTACAGAGTGCAGTGTGTAGAGTGTAGGGTATAGAGTGTAGAGTGTAGGGTGTAGAGTGTAGGGTATAGAGTGTAGGGTATAGAGTGTAGAGTGTATGGTATAGAGTGTAGGGTATAGAGTTTAGGGTATAGAGTGTATGTTATAGAGTGTAGGGTATAGAGTGTAGAGTGTAGGGTATAGAGTTTAGAGTGTAGGGTATAGAGTGTAGGGTATAGAGTGTAAGGTATAGAGTGTAGGGTGTAGAGTGTAGGGTATAGAGTGTAGGGTATAGAGTGTAGGGTATAGAGTGTATGGTATAGAGTGTAGGGTATAGAGTGTATGGTATAGAGTGTAGGGTATAGAGTGTAGAGTGTAGGGTATAGAGTGTAGGATATAGAGTGTAGAGTGTAGGGTATAGAGTGTAGGGTATAGAGTATAGAGTGTAGGGTATAGAGTGTATGGAATAGAGTGTAGCGTGTAGATTGTAGGGTATATAGTGAATGGTATAGAGTGTAGGGTATGGAGTGTAGGGTATAGAGTGTAGGGTATAGAGTGTAGGGTATAGAGTGTATGGAATAGAGTGTAGAGTGTAGATTGTAGGGTATATAGTGAATGGTATAGAGTGTAGGGTATGGAGTGTAGGGTATAAAGTGTAGGGTATAGAGTGTAGAGTGTAGGGATTAGAGTGTTGGGTATAGAGTGTAGGGTATAGAGTGTATGGTATAGAGTGTAGGGTGTAGAGTGTATGGTATAGAGTGTAGGGTATAGAATGTAGGGTATAGAGTGTAGGGTATAGAGTGTAGGGCATAGAGTGTAGGGTATAGAGTGTAGGGTATAGAGTGTAGGGTATAGAGTGTAGGGTATAAAGTGTAGAGTGTAGGATATAGAGTGTAGGGTTTAGAGTGTAGGGTATAGAGTGTAGAGTGTAGGGTATAGAGTGTAGGGTACAGAGTGCAGGGTGTAGAGTGTAGGATATAGAGTGTAGAGTGTAGGGTGCTGAGTGTAGGGTATAGAGTGTAGGGTATAGAGTGTAGAGTGTATGGTATAAAGTGTAGGGTATAGAGTTTAGGGTATAGAGTGTATGTTATAGAGTGTAGGGTATAGAGTGTAGAGTGTAGGGTATAGAGTTTAGAGTGTAGGGTATAGAGTGTAGGGTATAGAGTGTAAGGTATAGAGTGTAGGGTGTAGAGTGTAGGGTATAGAGTGTATGGTATAGAGTGTAGTGTATAGAGTGTATGGTATAGAGTGTAGGGTATAAAGTGTAGAGTGTATGGTATAGAGTGTAGGGCATAGAGTGTAGAGTGTAGGGTATAGAGTGTATGGTATAGAGTGTAGGGTGTAGAGTGTATGGTATAGAGTGTAGGGTATAGAATGTAGGGTATAGAGTGTAGGGTATAGAGTGTAGGTTATAGAGTGTAGGGTATAGAGTGTAGGGTATAAAGTGTAGAGTGTAGGGTATAGAGTGTAGGGTATAGAGTGTAGGGTATAGAGTGTAGAGTGTAGGGTATAGAGTGTAGGGTACAGAGTGCAGTGTGTAGAGTGTAGGGTATAGAGTGTAGAGTGTAGGGTGTAGAGTGTAGGGTATAGAGTGTAGGGTATAGAGTGTAGAGTGTAGGGATTAGAGTGTAGGGTATAGAGTGTAGGGTGTAGAGTGTAGATTATAGAGTGTAGGTTATAGAGTGTAGAGTGTAGGGTATAGAGTGTAGGGTATAGAGTGTAGGTTATAGAGTGTAGAGTGTAGGGTATAGAGTGTAGAGTGTAGGGTATAGAGTGTAGGGTGTAGAGTGTAGGGTACAGAATATAGGGTATAGAGTGTAGGGTATAGAGTGTATGGTATAGAGTGTAGGGTATAAAGTGTATGGTATAGAGTGTAGGGTATAGAGTGTAGAGTGTAGGGTATAGAGTGTAGGGTGTAGAGTGTAGATTATAGAGTGTAGGTTATAGAGTGTAGAGTGTAGGGTACTTTTCATCATAGTGCTTTTACCAATGCATAAAATGCATGGAGAAGTCATTTCGAATGACTGGTCCTCAGTGTTGTGAGAACGATGACTGGTTAAAATTTTTGGTGGTTTCTTGTTCAGTCCATAGGCCTACAGCATGTGGCAAACCGGTGAGCATGTGGCTCTATTAGTATAGGAGATACCTGAAAACATATCACACTTTTCATCATAGTGCTTTTACCAATGCATAAAATGCATGGTGAAGTCATTTCGAATGACTGGTACTCAGTGTTGTGAGAACGATGACTGGTTAAAATTTTTGGTGGTTTCTTGTTCAGTCCATAGGCCTACAGCATGTGGCAAACCGGTGAGCATGTGGCTCTATTAGTATAGGAGTGTAGGGAGCAGAGTGTAGAGTGTAAGGTATAGAGTGTAGGGTATAGAGTGTAGGGTATAGACTGTAGGGTATAGAGTGTAGGGTATAGAGTGTAGGGTATAGACTGTAGAGTGTAGGCTATAGAGTGTAGGGTATAGAGTGTAGGGTATAGAGTGTAGGGTATAGAGTGTAGAGTGTAGGGTATAGAGTGTAGGGTATAGAGTGCAGGGTGTAGAGTGTAGGGTATAGAGTGTAGGGTATAGAGTGTAGAATGTAGGGTATAGAATTTAGAGTGTAGGGTATAGAGTGTAGGGTATAGAGTGTAAGGTATAGAGTGTAGGGTGTAGAGAGTAGGGTATAGAGTGTAGGGTATAGAGTGTAGGGTATAGAGTGTATGGTATAGTGTGTAGGGTATAGAGTGTATGGTATAGAGTGTAGGGTATAGAGTGTAGAGTGTAGGGTATAGAGTGTAGGGTATAGAGTGTAGAGTGTAGGATATAGAGTGTAGGGTATAGAGTGTAGGGTATAGAGTGTAGAGTGTAGGGATTAGAGTGTAGAGTATAGAGTGTAGGGTATAGAGTGTAGAGTGTAGGGTATAGAGTGTAGGGTATAGAGTGTAGGGTATAGAGTGTAGAGTGTAGGGATTAGAGTGTAGGGTATAGAGTGTAGGGTATAGAGTGTATGGTATAGAGTGTAGTGTATAGAGTGTATGGTATAGAGTGTAGGGTATAAAGTGTAGAGTGTATGGTATAGAGTGTAGGGCATAGAGTGTAGAGTGTAGGGTATAGAGTGTATGGTATAGAGTGTAGGGTGTAGAGTGTATGGTATAGAGTGTAGGGTATAGAATGTAGGGTATAGAGTGTAGGGTATAGAGTGTAGGGCATAGAGTGTAGGGTATAGAGTGTAGGGTATAGAGTGTAGGTTATAGAGTGTAGGGTATAGAGTGTAGGGTATAAAGTGTAGAGTGTAGGGTATAGAGTGTAGGGTATAGAGTGTAGGGTATAGAGTGTAGAGTGTAGGGTATAGAGTGTAGGGTACAGAGTGCAGTGTGTAGAGTGTAGGGTATAGAGTGTAGAGTGTAGGGTGTAGAGTGTAGGGTATAGAGTGTAGGGTATAGAGTGTAGAGTGTATGGTATAGAGTGTAGGGTATAGAGTTTAGGGTATAGAGTGTATGTTATAGAGTGTAGGGTATAGAGTGTAGAGTGTAGGGTATAGAGTTTAGAGTGTAGGGTATAGAGTGTAGGGTATAGAGTGTAAGGTATAGAGTGTAGGGTGTAGAGTGTAGGGTATAGAGTGTAGGGTATAGAGTGTAGGGTATAGAGTGTATGGTATAGAGTGTAGGGTATAGAGTGTATGGTATAGAGTGTAGGGTATAGAGTGTAGAGTGTAGGGTATAGAGTGTAGGATATAGAGTGTAGAGTGTAGGGTATAGAGTGTAGGGTATAGAGTATAGAGTGTAGGGTATAGAGTGTATGGAATAGAGTGTAGCGTGTAGATTGTAGGGTATATAGTGAATGGTATAGAGTGTAGGGTATGGAGTGTAGGGTATAGAGTGTAGGGTATAGAGTGTAGGGTATAGAGTGTATGGAATAGAGTGTAGAATGTAGATTGTAGGGTATATAGTGAATGGTATAGAGTGTAGGGTATGGAGTGTAGGGTATAAAGTGTAGGGTATAGAGTGTAGAGTGTAGGGATTAGAGTGTAGGGTATAGAGTGTAGGGTATAGAGTGTATGGTATAGAGTGTAGGGTGTAGAGTGTATGGTATAGAGTGTAGGGTATAGAATGTAGGGTATAGAGTGTAGGGTATAGAGTGTAGGGCATAGAGTGTAGGGTATAGAGTGTAGGGTATAGGGTGTAGGGTATAGAGTGTAGGGTATAGAGTGTAGGGTATAAAGTGTAGAGTGTAGGATATAGAGTGTAGGGTATAGAGTGTAAGGTATAGAGTGTAGAGTGTAGGGTATAGAGTGTAGGGTACAGAGTGCAGGGTGTAGAGTGTAGGATATAGAGTGTAGAGTGTAGGGTGCTGAGTGTAGGGTATAGAGTGTAGGGTATAGAGTGTAGAGTGTATGGTATAAAGTGTAGGGTATAGAGTTTAGGGTATAGAGTGTATGTTATAGAGTGTAGGGTATAGAGTGTAGAGTGTAGGGTATAGAGTTTAGAGTGTAGGGTATAGAGTGTAGGGTATAGAGTGTAAGGTATAGAGTGTAGGGTGTAGAGTGTAGGGTATAGAGTGTAGGGTATAGAGTGTAGGTTATAGAGTGTATGGTATAGAGTGTAGGGTATAGAGTGTATGGTATAGAGTGTAAAGTGTAGAGTGTAGGGTATAGAGTGTAGGGTATAGAGTGTAGAGTGTAGGGTATAGAGTGTAGGGTATAGAGTATAGAGTGTAGGGTATAGAGTGTATGGAGTAGAGTGTAGCGTGTAGATTGTAGGGTATATAGTGAATGGTATAGAGTGTAGGGTATGGAGTGTAGGGTATAGAGTGTAGGGTATAGAGTGTATGGAATAGAGTGTAGAGTGTAGATTGTAGGGTATATAGTGAATGGTATAGAGTGTAGGGTATGGAGTGTAGGGTATAGAGTGTAGGGTATAGAGTGTAGAGTGTAGGGATTAGAGTGTAGGGTATAGAGTGTAGGTTATAGAGTGTATGGAATAGAGTGTACGGTATAGAGTGTAGAGTGTAGGGTGTAGAGTGTAGGGTATAGAGTGTAGGGTATAGAGTGTAGGGTATAGCCTGTAGGGTATAGAGTGTAGGGTATAGAGTATAGAGTAGGGTATAGAGTGTAGGGTATAGAGTGTAGGGTAAAGAATGTAGAGTGTAGGGTGTAGAGTGTAGGGTATAGAGTGTATGCTATAGAGTGTATGGTGTAGAGTGTATGGTATAGAGTGTAGGGTATAGAGTGTAGAGTGTATGGTATAGAGTGTAGGGTATAGAGTGTAGGGTATAGAGTGTATGTTATAGAGTGTTGGGTATAGAGTGTAGAGTGTAGGGTATAGAGTTTAGAGTGTAGGGTATAGAGTGTAGGGTGTAGAGTGCATGGTATAGAGTGTAGGGTATAGAGTGTAGACTGTAGGGTATAGAGTGTAGGGTATAGAATGTAGGGTATAGGGTGTAGGGTATAGAGTGTAGGGTATAGAGTGTAGAATGTAGGGTATAGAGTGTAGGGTATAGAGTGTAGAGTGTAGGGTATAGAGTGTAGGGTATAGAGTGTATGGTATAGAGTGTAGGGTATAGAGTGTAGGGTATAGAGTGTAGGGTATAGAGTGTAGAGTGTAGGGTATGGAGTGTAGGGTATAGAGTGTAGGGTATAGAGTGTAGAGTATAGAGTGTTGGGTATAGAGTGTAGAGTGTAGGGTATAGAGTGTATGTTATAGAGTGTAGGGTATAGAGTGTAGAGTGTAGGGTATAGAGTTTAGAGTGTAGGGTATAGAGTGTAGGGTATAGAGTGTAAGGTATAGAGTGTAGGGTGTAGAGTGTAGGGTATAGAGTGTAGGGTATAGAGTGTAGGGTATAGAGTGTATGGTATAGAGTGTAGGGTATAGAGTGTAGGGTATAGAGTGTAGGGTATAGAGTGTAGAGTGTAGGGTATAGAGTGTAGGGTATAGAGTGTAGAGTGTAGGGTATAGAGTGTAGGGTATAGAGTATAGAGTGTAGGGTATAGAGTGTATGGAATAGAGTGTAGCGTGTAGATTGTAGGGTATATAGTGAATGGTATAGAGTGTAGGGTATGGAGTGTAGGGTATAGAGTGTAGGGTATAGAGTGTATGGAATAGAGTGTAGAGTGTAGATTGTAGGGTATATAGTGAATGGTATAGAGTGTAGGGTATGGAGTGTAGGGTATAGAGTGTAGGGTATAGAGTGTAGAGTGTAGGGATTAGAGTGTAGGGTATAGAGTGTAGGTTATAGAGTGTATGGAATAGAGTGTATGGTATAGAGTGTAGAGTGTAGGGTGTAGAGTGTAGGGTATAGAGTGTATGGTATAGAGTGTACAGTATAGAGTGTATGGTATAGAGTGTAGAGTGTAGGGTATAGAGTGTAGGGTGTAGAGCGTATGGTATAGAGTGTAGGGTACAGAGTGTAGACTGTAGGGTATAGAGTGTAGGGTATAGAGTGTAGGGTATAGAGTGTACGGTATAGAGTGTATGATATAGAGTGTATGGTATAGAGTGTATGGTATGGAGTGTACAGTATAGAGTGTATGGTATAGAGTGTAGAGTGTAGGGTATAGAGTGTAGGGTGTAGAGTGTATGGTATAGAGTGTAGGGTACAGAGTGTAGAGTGTAGGGTATAGAGTGTAGGGTATTGAGTGTAGGGTATAGAGTGTAAGGTATAGAGTGTAGGGTATAGAGTGTATAGTATAGAGTGTAGGGTATAGAGTGTAGAGTGTAGGGTATAGAGTGTAGGGTATAGAGTGTAGGGTATAGAGTGTAGAGTGTAGGGTATAGAGTGTAGAGTGTAGGGTATAGAGTGTAGGGTATAGAGTGTAGGGAATAGAGTGTAGGGTATATAGTGTAGGGTGTAGAGTGTAGATTATAGAGTGTAGGTTATAGAGTGTAGAGTGTAGGGTACTTTTCATCATAGTGCTTTTACCAATGCATAAAATGCATGGAGAAGTCATTTCGAATGACTGGTCCTCAGTGTTGTGAGAACGATGACTGGTTAAAATTTTTGGTGGTTTCTTGTTCAGTCCATAGGCCTACAGCATGTGGCAAACCGGTGAGCATGTGGCTCTATTAGTATAGGAGATACCTGAAAACATATCACACTTTTCATCATAGTGCTTTTACCAATGCATAAAATGCATGGTGAAGTCATTTCGATTGACTGGTCCTCAGTGTTGTGAGAACGATGACTGGTTAAATTTTTTGGTGGTTTCTTGTTCAGTCCATAGGCCTACAGCATGTGGCAAACCGGTGAGCATGTGGCTCTATTAGTATAGGAGTGTAGGGAATAGAGTGTAGACTGTAAGGTATAGAGTGTAGGGTATAGAGTGTAGATTATAGACTGTAGGGTATAGAGTGTAGGGTATAGAGTGTAGGGTATAGACTGTAGAGTGTAGGCTATAGAGTGTAGGGTATAGAGTGTAGGGTATAGAGTGTAGGGTATAGAGTGTAGAGTGTAGGGTATAGAGTGTAGGGTATAGAGTGCAGGGTGTAGAGTGTAGGGTATAGAGTGTAGGGTATAGAGTGTAGAATGTAGGGTATAGAGTTTAGAGTGTAGGGTATAGAGTGTAGGGTATAGAGTGTAAGGTATAGAGTGTAGGGTGTAGATTGTAGGGTATAGAGTGTAGGGTATAGAGTGTAGGGTATAGAGTGTATGGTATAGTGTGTAGGGTATAGAGTGTATGGTATAGAGCGTAGGGTATAGAGTGTAGAGTGTAGGGTATAGAGTGTAGGGTATAGAGTGTAGAGTGTAGGATATAGAGTGTAGGGTATAGAGTGTAGGGTATAGAGTGTAGAGTGTAGGGATTAGAGTGTAGAATATAGAGTGTAGAGTATAGAGTGTAGAGTGTAGGGTATAGAGTGTAGAATATAGGGTATAGAGTTTAGAGTGTAGGGTATAGAGTGTAGGGTATAGAGTGTAAGGTATAGAGTGTAGGGTGTAGAGTGTAGGGTATAGAGTGTAGGGTATAGAGTGTAGGGTATAGAGTGTATGGTATAGTGTGTAGGGTATAGAGTGTATGGTATACAGTGTAGGGTATAGAGTGTAGAGTGTAGGGTATAGAGTGTAGGGTATAGAGTGTAGAGTGTAGGATATAGAGTGTAGGGTATAGAGTGTAGGGTATAGAGTGTAGAGTGTAGGGATTAGAGTGTAGAGTATAGAGTGTAGGGTATAGAGTGTAGAATGTATGGTATAGAGTGTAGGGTATAGAGTGTAGAGTGTAGGGATTAGAGTGTAGGGTATAGAGTGTAGGGTACAGAGTGTATGGTATAGAGTGTAGTGTATAGAGTGTATGGTATAGAGTGTAGGGTATAGAGTGTAGAGTGTAGGGTATAGAGTGTAGGGTATAGAGTGTAGAGTGTAGGGTATAGAGTGTAGGATATAGAGTATAGAGTGTAGGGTATAGAGTGTATGGAATAGAGTGTAGCGTGTAGATTGTAGGGTATATAGTGAATGGTATAGAGTGTAGGGTATGGAGTGTAGGGTATAGAGTGTAGGGTATAGAGTGTATGGAATAGAGTGTAGAGTGTAGATTGTAGGGTATATAGTGAATGGTATAGAGTGTAGGGTATGGAGTGTAGGGTATAGAGTGTAGGGTATAGAGTGTAGAGTGTAGGTTTCAGAGTGTAGGGTATAGAGTGTAGGATATAGAGTGTAGGGTATAGAGTGTAGAGTGTAGGGTATGGTGTGTAGGGTATAGAGTGTAGGGTATAGAGTGTAGAGTATAGAGTGTTGGGTATAGAGTGTAGAGTGTAGGGTATAGAGTGTAGGGTATAGAGTGTAGGGTATAGAGTGTAGGGTATAGAGTGTAGAGTGTAGGGATTAGAGTGTAGGGTATAGAGTGTAGGGTGTAGAGTGTAGATTATAGAGTGTAGGTTATAGAGTGTAGAGTGTAGGGTATAGAGTGTAGGGTATAGAGTGTACGGTATAGAGTGTAGAGTGTAGGGTGTAGAGTGTAGGGTATAGAGTGTAGGGTATAGAGTGTAGGGTATAGCCTGTAGGGTATAGAGTGTAGGGTATAGAGTATAGAGTAGGGTATAGAGTGTAGGGTGTAGAGTGTAGATTATAGAGTGTAGGTTATAGAGTGTAGAATGTAGGTAATAGAGTGTATGGAATAGAGTGTACGGTATAGAGTGTAGAGTGTAGGGTGTAGAGTGTAGGGTATAGAGTGTAGGGTATAGAGTGTAGGGTATAGCCTGTAGGGTATAGAGTGTAGGGTATAGAGTATAGAGTAGGGTATAGAGTGTAGGGTATAGAGTGTAGGGTATAGAGTGTAGAGTGTAGGGTGTAGAGTGTAGGGTATAGAGTGTAGGGTATAGAGTGTAGGGTATAACGTGTAGAGTGTAGGGTATAGAGTGTATAGTGTAGGGTATAGAGTGTAGGGTATAGAGTGTAGGGTATAGAGTGTAGGGTATAGAGTGTAGAGTGTAGGGTATAGAGTGTATGCTATAGAGTGTATGGTGTAGAGTGTATGGTATAGAGTGTAGGGTATAGAGTGTAGAGTGTATGGTATAGAGTGTTGTGTATAGAGTGTAGAGTGTAGGGTATAGAGTTTAGAGTGTAGGGTATAGAGTGTAGGGTGTAGAGTGTATGGTATAGAGTGTAGGGTATAGAGTGTAGACTGTAGGGTATAGAGTGTAGGGTATAGAGTGTAGGGTATAGGGTGTAGGGTATAGAGTGTAGGGTATAGAGTGTAGAATGTAGGGTATAGAGTGTAGGGTATAGAGTGTAGAGTGTAGGGTATAGAGTGTATGGTATAGAGTGTATGGTATAGAGTGTAGGTTTCAGAGTGTAGGGTATAGAGTGTAGGATATAGAGTGTAGGGTATAGAGTGTAGAGTGTAGGGTATGGTGTGTAGGGTATAGAGTGTAGGGTATAGAGTGTAGAGTATAGAGTGTTGGGTATAGAATGTAGAGTGTAGGGTATAGAGTGTAGGGTATAGAGTGTAGGGTATAGAGTGTAGGGTATAGAGTGTAGAGTGTAGGGTTTAGAGTGTAGGGTATAGAGTGTAGGGTGTAGAGTGTAGATTATAGAGTGTAGGTTATAGAGTGTAGAGTGTAGGGTATAGAGTGTAGGGTATAGAGTGTAGGTTATAGAGTGTAGAGTGTAGGGTATAGAGTGTAGAGTGTAGGGTATAGAGTGTAGGGTGTAGAGTGTAGGGTATAGAATATAGGGTATAGAGTGTAGGGTATAGAGTGTATGGTATAGAGTGTAGGGTATAAAGTGTATGGTATAGAGTGTAGGGTATAGAGTGTAGAGTGTAGGGTATAGAGTGTAGGGTGTAGAGTGTAGATTATAGAGTGTAGGTTATAGAGTGTAGAGTGTAGGGTACTTTTCATCATAGTGCTTTTACCAATGCATAAAATGCATGGAGAAGTCATTTTGAATGACTGGTCCTCAGTGTTGTGAGAACGATGACTGGTTAAAATTTTTGGTGGTTTCTTGTTCAGTCCATAGGCCTACAGCATGTGGCAAACCGGTGAGCATGTGGCTCTATTAGTATAGGAGATACCTGAAAACATATCACACTTTTCATCATAGTGCTTTTACCAATGCATAAAATGCATGGTGAAGTCATTTCGAATGACTGGTCCTCAGTGTTGTGAGAACGATGACTGGTTAAAATTTTTGGTGGTTTCTTGTTCAGTCCATAGGCCTACAGCATGTGCAAACCGGTGAGCATGTGGCTCTATTAGTATAGGAGTGTAGGGAGCAGAGTGTAGAGTGTAAGGTATAGAGTGTAGGGTATAGAGTGTAGGGTATAGACTGTAGGGTATAGAGTGTAGGGTATAGAGTGTAGGGTATAGACTGTAGAGTGTAGGCTATAGAGTGTAGGGTATAGAGTGTAGGGTATAGAGTGTAGGGTATAGAGTGTAGAGTGTAGGGTATAGAGTGTAGGGTATAGAGTGCAGGGTGTAGAGTGTAGGGTATAGAGTGTAGGGTATAGAGTGTAGAATGTAGGGTATAGAGTTTAGAGTGTAGGGTATAGAGTGTAGGGTATAGAGTGTAAGGTATAGAGTGTAGGGTGTAGAGAGTAGGGTATAGAGTGTAGGGTATAGAGTGTAGGGTATAGAGTGTATGGTATAGTGTGTAGGGTATAGAGTGTATGGTATAGAGTGTAGGGTATAGAGTGTAGAGTGTAGGGTATAGAGTGTAGGGTATAGAGTGTAGAGTGTAGGATATAGAGTGTAGGGTATAGAGTGTAGGGTATAGAGTGTAGAGTGTAGGGATTAGAGTGTAGAGTATAGAGTGTAGGGTATAGAGTGTAGAGTGTAGGGTATAGAGTGTAGGGTATAGAGTGTAGGGTATAGAGTGTAGGGTATAGAGTGTAGAGTGTAGGGATTAGAGTGTAGGGTATAGAGTGTAGGGTATAGAGTGTATGGTATAGAGTGTAGTGTATAGAGTGTATGGTATAGAGTGTAGGGTATAAAGTGTAGAGTGTATGGTATAGAGTGTAGGGCATAGAGTGTAGAGTGTAGGGTATAGAGTGTATGGTATAGAGTGTAGGGTGTAGAGTGTATGGTATAGAGTGTAGGGTATAGAATGTAGGGTATAGAGTGTAGGGTATAGAGTGTAGGGCATAGAGTGTAGGGTATAGAGTGTAGGGTATAGAGTGTAGGTTATAGAGTGTAGGGTATAGAGTGTAGGGTATAGAGTGTAGAGTGTAGGGTATAGAGTGTAGGGTATAGAGTGTAGAGTGTAGGGTATAGAGTGTAGGATATAGAGTATAGAGTGTAGGGTATAGAGTGTATGGAATAGAGTGTAGCGTGTAGATTGTAGGGTATATAGTGAATGGTATAGAGTGTAGGGTATGGAGTGTAGGGTATAGAGTGTAGGGTATAGAGTGTATGGAATAGAGTGTAGAGTGTAGATTGTAGGGTATATAGTGAATGGTATAGAGTGTAGGGTATGGAGTGTAGGGTATAGAGTGTAGGGTATAGAGTGTAGAGTGTAGGGATTAGAGTGTAGGGTATAGAGTGTAGGTTATAGAGTGTATGGAATAGAGTGTACGGTATAGAGTGTAGAGTGTAGGGTGTAGAGTGTAGGGTATAGAGTGTAGGGTATAGAGTGTAGGGTATAGCCTGTAGGGTATAGAGTGTAGGGTATAGAGTATAGAGTAGGGTATAGAGTGTAGGGTATAGAGTGTAGGGTATAGAGTGTAGAGTGTAGGGTGTAGAGTGTAGGGTATAGAGTGTAGGGTATAGAGTGTAGGGTATAACGTGTAGAGTGTAGGGTATAGAGTGTATAGTGTAGGGTATAGAGTGTAGGGTATAGAGTGTAGGGTATAGAGTGTAGGGTATAGAGTGTAGGGTATAGAGTGTAGAGTGTAGGGTATAGAGTGTATGCTATAGAGTGTATGGTGTAGAGTGTATGGTATAGAGTGTAGGGTATAGAGTGTAGAGTGTATGGTATAGAGTGTTGTGTATAGAGTGTAGAGTGTAGGGTATAGAGTTTAGAGTGTAGGGTATAGAGTGTAGGGTGTAGAGTGTATGGTATAGAGTGTAGGGTATAGAGTGTAGACTGTAGGGTATAGAGTGTAGGGTATAGAGTGTAGGGTATAGGGTGTAGGGTATAGAGTGTAGGGTATAGAGTGTAGAATGTAGGGTATAGAGTGTAGGGTATAGAGTGTAGAGTGTAGGGTATAGAGTGTATGGTATAGAGTGTAGGGTGTAGAGTGTATGGTATAGAGTGTAGGGTATAGAATGTAGGGTATAGAGTGTCGGGTATAGAGTGTAGGGCATAGAGTGTAGGGTATAGAGTGTAGGGTATAGAATGTAGGTTATAGAGTGTAGGGTATAGAGTGTAGGGTATAAAGTGTAGAGTGTAGGGTATAGAGTGTAGGGTATAGAGTGTAGGGTATAGAGTGTAGAGTGTAGGGTATAGAGTGTAGGGTACAGAGTGCAGTGTGTAGAGTGTAGGGTATAGAGTGTAGAGTGTAGGGTGTAGAGTGTAGGGTATAGAGTGTAGGGTATAGAGTGTAGAGTGTATGGTATAGAGTGTAGGGTATAGAGTTTAGGGTATAGAGTGTATGTTATAGAGTGTAGGGTATAGAGTGTAGAGTGTAGGGTATAGAGTTTAGAGTGTAGGGTATAGAGTGTAGGGTATAGAGTGTAAGGTATAGAGTGTAGGGTGTAGAGTGTAGGGTATAGAGTGTAGGGTATAGAGTGTAGGGTATAGAGTGTATGGTATAGAGTGTAGGGTATAGAGTGTATGGTATAGAGTGTAGGGTATAGAGTGTAGAGTGTAGGGTATAGAGTGTAGGATATAGAGTGTAGAGTGTAGGGTATAGAGTGTAGGGTATAGAGTATAGAGTGTAGGGTATAGAGTGTATGGAATAGAGTGTAGCGTGTAGATTGTAGGGTATATAGTGAATGGTATAGAGTGTAGGGTATGGAGTGTAGGGTATAGAGTGTAGGGTATAGAGTGTAGGGTATAGAGTGTATGGAATAGAGTGTAGAGTGTAGATTGTAGGGTATATAGTGAATGGTATAGAGTGTAGGGTATGGAGTGTAGGGTATAAAGTGTAGGGTATAGAGTGTAGAGTGTAGGGATTAGAGTGTAGGGTATAGAGTGTAGGGTATAGAGTGTATGGTATAGAGTGTAGGGTGTAGAGTGTATGGTATAGAGTGTAGGGTATAGAATGTAGGGTATAGAGTGTAGGGTATAGAGTGTAGGGCATAGAGTGTAGGGTATAGAGTGTAGGGTATAGAGTGTAGGGTATAGAGTGTAGGGTATAGAGTGTAGGGTATAAAGTGTAGAGTGTAGGGTATAGAGTGTAGGGTATAGAGTGTAGGGTATAGAGTGTAGAGTGTAGGGTATAGAGTGTAGGGTACAGAGTGCAGGGTGTAGAGTGTAGGATATAGAGTGTAGAGTGTAGGGTGCTGAGTGTAGGGTATAGAGTGTAGGGTATAGAGTGTAGAGTGTATGGTATAAAGTGTAGGGTATAGAGTTTAGGGTATAGAGTGTATGTTATAGAGTGTAGGGTATAGAGTGTAGAGTGTAGGGTATAGAGTTTAGAGTGTAGGGTATAGAGTGTAGGGTATAGAGTGTAAGGTATAGAGTGTAGGGTGTAGAGTGTAGGGTATAGAGTGTAGGGTATAGAGTGTAGGGTATAGAGTGTATGGTATAGAGTGTAGGGTATAGAGTGTATGGTATAGAGTGTAGGGTGTAGAGTGTAGGGTATAGAGTGTAGGGTATAGAGTGTAGAGTGTAGGGTATAGAGTGTAGGGTATAGAGTATAGAGTGTAGGGTATAGAGTGTATGGAAGAGAGTGTAGCGTGTAGATTGTAGGGTATATAGTGAATGGTATAGAGTGTAGGGTATGGAGTGTAGGGTATAGAGTGTAGGGTATAGAGTGTATGGAATAGAGTGTAGAGTGTAGATTGTAGGGTATATAGTGAATGGTATAGAGTGTAAGGTATGGAGTGTAGGGTATAGAGTGTAGGGTATAGAGTGTAGAGTGTAGGGATTAGAGTGTAGGGTATAGAGTGTAGGTTATAGAGTGTATGGAATAGAGTGTACGGTATAGAGTGTAGAGTGTAGGGTGTAGAGTGTAGGGTATAGAGTGTAGGGTATAGAGTGTAGGGTATAGCCTGTAGGGTATAGAGTGTAGGGTATAGAGTATAGAGTAGGGTATAGAGTGTAGGGTATAGAGTGTAGGGTATAGAATGTAGAGTGTAGGGTGTAGAGTGTAGGGTATAGAGTGTATGCTATAGAGTGTATGGTGTAGAGTGTATGGTATAGAGTGTAGGGTATAGAGTGTAGAGTGTATGGTATAGAGTGTAGGGTATAGAGTGTAGGGTATAGAGTGTATGTTATAGAGTGTAGGGTATAGAGTGTAGAGTGTAGGGTATAGAGTTTAGAGTGTAGGGTATAGAGTGTAGGGTGTAGAGTGCATGGTATAGAGTGTAGGGTATAGAGTGTAGACTGTAGGGTATAGAGTGTAGGGTATAGAGTGTAGGGTATAGGGTGTAGGGTATAGAGTGTAGGGTATAGAGTGTAGAATGTAGGGTATAGAGTGTAGGGTATAGAGTGTAGAGTGTAGGGTATAGAGTGTAGGGTATAGAGTGTATGGTATAGAGTGTAGGGTATAGAGTGTAGGTTTCAGAGTGTAGGGTATAGAGTGTAGGGTATAGAGTGTAGGGTATAGAGTGTAGAGTGTAGGGTATGGAGTGTAGGGTATAGAGTGTAGGGTATAGAGTGTAGAGTATAGAGTGTTGGGTATAGAGTGTAGAGTGTAGGGTATAGAGTGTATGTTATAGAGTGTAGGGTATAGAGTGTAGAGTGTAGGGTATAGAGTTTAGAGTGTAGGGTATAGAGTGTAGGGTATAGAGTGTAAGGTATAGAGTGTAGGGTGTAGAGTGTAGGGTATAGAGTGTAGGGTATAGAGTGTAGGGTATAGAGTGTATGGTATAGAGTGTAGGGTATAGAGTGTATGGTATAGAGTGTAGGGTATAGAGTGTAGAGTGTAGGGTATAGAGTGTAGGGTATAGAGTGTAGAGTGTAGGGTATAGAGTGTAGGGTATAGAGTATAGAGTGTAGGGTATAGAGTGTATGGAATAGAGTGTAGCGTGTAGATTGTAGGGTATATAGTGAATGGTATAGAGTGTAGGGTATGGAGTGTAGGGTATAGAGTGTAGGGTATAGAGTGTATGGAATAGAGTGTAGAGTGTAGATTGTAGGGTGTATAGTGAATGGTATAGAGTGTAGGGTATGGAGTGTAGGGTATAGAGTGTAGGGTATAGAGTGTAGAGTGTAGGGATTAGAGTGTAGGGTATAGAGTGTAGGTTATAGAGTGTATGGAATAGAGTGTACGGTATAGAGTGTAGAGTGTAGGGTGTAGAGTGTAGGGTATAGAGTGTATGGTATAGAGTGTACAGTATAGAGTGTATGGTATAGAGTGTAGAGTGTAGGGTATAGAGTGTAGGGTGTAGAGTGTATGGTATAGAGTGTAGGGTACAGAGTGTAGAGTGTAGGGTATAGAGTGTAGAGTATAAAGTGTAGGGTATAGAGTGTACGGTATAGAGTGTATGATATAGAGTGTATGGTATATAGTGTAGGGTATAGAGTGTTTGGTATAGAGTGTAAGGTATAGAGTGTAGAGAGTAGGGTATAGATTTTAGAGTGTAGAGTGTAGGGTATAGAGTGTAGGGTCTAGAGTGTATGGAATAGAGTGTATGGTATAGAGTGTAGGGTGTAGAGTGTAGGGTATGGAGTGTAGAGTGTGGGGTATAGAATGTAGAGTGTAGGGTATAGAGTGTATGGTATAGATTGCAGGGTATAGAGTGTAGGGTATAGAGTGTAGGGTATAGAGTGTAGATTGTAGGGTATAGAGTGTAGGGTATAGAGTGTATGGTATAGAGTGTATGGTATAGATTGTAGGGTATAGAGTGTAGGGTATACCGTGTAGAGTGTAGGGTATAGAGTGTAGAAAGTAGGGTATAGTGTGTAGGGTATAGATTGTAGAGTGTAGGGTATAGAGTGTAGGGTATAGAGTGTAGATTGTATGGTATAGAGTGTAGGGTATAGAGTGTATAGTGTATGTTATAGAGTGTAGAGTGTAGGGTATAGAGTGTAGGGTATAGAGTGTTGGGATATAGAGTGTAGGGTATGGAGTGTAGGGTATAGAGTGTTGGGTATAGAGTGTAGGGTATAGCGTGTATTGTATAGAGTGTAGGGTATAGAGTATATAGTGTAGGGTACAGACTGTAGGGTATAGAGTGTAGAGTGTGGGGTATAGAGTGTAGGGTATAGAGTGTAGGGTATAGAGTGTAGGGTATAAAGTGTAGAGTGTAGGGTATAGAGTGTAGAGTATAGAGTGTAGGGTATAGAGTGTAGGGTGTAGAGTGTAGAGTGTAGGGTATAGAGTGTAAGATATAGAGTGTAGGGTATAGAGTGTATGTTATAGATTGTAGGGTATAGAGTGTAGAGTGTAGGGTATAGAGTGTAGGGTATAGAGTGTAGGGTATAGCGTGTAGAGTGTAGGGTATAGAGTGTAGGGTATAGAGTGTAGGATATAGAGTGTAGGGTATAAAGTGTAGAGTGTAGGGTATAGAGTGTAGGGTATAGAGTGTAGGGTATAGAGTGTAGGGTATAGAGTGTAGAGTGTAGGGTATAAAGTGTAGAGTGTAGGGTATAGAGTGTAGGGTATAGAGTGTAGGGTATAGAGTGTATGGTATAGATTGTAGGGTATAGAGTGTAGAGTGTAGGGTATAGCGTGTAGGGTATAGAGTGTAGGGTATATATTGTAGGGTATAGAGTGTAGAGTGTAGGGTATAGAGTGTAGGGTATAGAGTGTATGGTGTAGAGTGTAGGGTATAGAGTGTATAGTGTAGGGTATAGAGTCAAGGGTATAGAGTGTAGGGTATAGAGTGTAGGGTATAGAGTGTACAGTATAGAGTGTATGGTATAGAGTGTAGAGTGTAGGGTATAGAGTGTATGGTATAGAGTGTAGGGTATAGAGTGTAGGGTATAGAGTATAGGGTATAGAGTGTAGAGTGTAGGGTGTAGAGTGTAGAGTGTAGGGTATAGAGTGTAAGGTATAAAGTGTAGGGTATAGATTGTAGGGTGTAGAGTGTAGGGTATAGAGTGTAGAGTGCAGGGTATAGAGTGTATGGTATAATGTGTAGGGTATAGAGTGTAGGGTGTAGAGTGTAGGGTATAGAGTGTATGGTATAGAGTGTAGGGTATAGAGTGTAGAGTGTAGGCTATAGAGTGTAGATTGTAGGGTATAGAGTGTAGGGTATAGAGTGTAGGGTATAGAGCATAGAGTGTAGGGATTAGAGTGTATGATATAGAGTGTAGGGTATAGAGTGTAGGGTATAGAGTGTATGGAATAGAGTGTATGGTATAGAGTGTAGGGTGTAGAGTGTAGGGTATGGAGTGTAGAGTGTGGGGTATAGAGTGTAGAGTGTAGGGTATAGAGTGTATGGCATAGATTGCAGGGTATAGAGTATAGGGTATAGAGTGTAGGGTATAGAGTGTAGAGTGTAGGGTATAGAGTGTAGGGTATAGAGTGTATGGTATAGAGTGTATGGTATAGATTGTAGGGTATAGAGTGTAGGGTATAGAGTGTAGAGTGTAGGGTATAGAGTGTAGAAAGTAGGGTATAGTGTGTAGGGTATAGAGTGTAGAGTGTAGGGTATAGAGTGTAGATTGTATGGTATAGAGTGTAGGGTATAGAGTGTATAGTGTAGGGTATAGAGTGTAGAGTGTAGGGTATAGAGTTTAGGGTACAGAGTGTTGGGATATAGAGTGTAGGGCATGGAGTGTAGGGTATAGAGTGTTGGGTATAGAGTGTAGGGTATAGCGTGTAGAGTGTAGGGATTAGAGTGTAGGGTATAGAGTGTAGGTTATAGAGTGTATGGAATAGAGTGTACGGTATAGAGTGTAGAGTGTAGGGTGTAGAGTGTAGGGTATAGAGTGTAGGGTATAGAGTGTAGGGTATAGCCTGTAGGGTATAGAGTGTAGGGTATAGAGTATAGAGTAGGGTATAGAGTGTAGGGTATAGAGTGTAGGGTATAGAGTGTAGAGTGTAGGGTGTAGAGTGTAGGGTATAGAGTGTAGGGTATAGAGTGTAGGGTATAACGTGTAGAGTGTAGGGTATAGAGTGTATAGTGTAGGGTATAGAGTGTAGGGTATAGAGTGTAGGGTATAGAGTGTAGGGTACAGAGTGTAGAGTGTAGGGTATAGAGTGTATGCTATAGAGTGTATGGTGTAGAGTGTATGGTATAGAGTGTAGGGTATAGAGTGTAGAGTGTATGGTATAGAGTGTTGTGTATAGAGTGTAGAGTGTAGGGTATAGAGTTTAGAGTGTAGGGTATAGAGTGTAGGGTGTAGAGTGTATGGTATAGAGTGTAGGGTATAGAGTGTAGACTGTAGGGTATAGAGTGTAGGGTATAGAGTGTAGGGTATAGGGTGTAGGGTATAGAGTGTAGGGTATAGAGTGTAGAATGTAGGGTATAGAGTGTAGGGTATAGAGTGTAGAGTGTAGGGTATAGAGTGTATGGTATAGAGTGTAGGGTGTAGAGTGTATGGTATAGAGTGTAGGGTATAGAATGTAGGGTATAGAGTGTCGGGTATAGAGTGTAGGGCATAGAGTGTAGGGTATAGAGTGTAGGGTATAGAATGTAGGTTATAGAGTGTAGGGTATAGAGTGTAGGGTATAAAGTGTAGAGTGTAGGGTATAGAGTGTAGGGTATAGAGTGTAGGGTATAGAGTGTAGAGTGTAGGGTATAGAGTGTAGGGTACAGAGTGCAGTGTGTAGAGTGTAGGGTATAGAGTGTAGAGTGTAGGGTGTAGAGTGTAGGGTATAGAGTGTAGGGTATAGAGTGTAGAGTGTATGGTATAGAGTGTAGGGTATAGAGTTTAGGGTATAGAGTGTATGTTATAGAGTGTAGGGTATAGAGTGTAGAGTGTAGGGTATAGAGTTTAGAGTGTAGGGTATAGAGTGTAGGGTATAGAGTGTAAGGTATAGAGTGTAGGGTGTAGAGTGTAGGGTATAGAGTGTAGGGTATAGAGTGTAGGGTATAGAGTGTATGGTATAGAGTGTAGGGTATAGAGTGTATGGTATAGAGTGTAGGGTATAGAGTGTAGAGTGTAGGGTATAGAGTGTAGGATATAGAGTGTAGAGTGTAGGGTATAGAGTGTAGGGTATAGAGTATAGAGTGTAGGGTATAGAGTGTATGGAATAGAGTGTAGCGTGTAGATTGTAG
Organism: Ranitomeya imitator; assembly: GCF_032444005.1. Taxonomy (NCBI): domain Eukaryota; kingdom Metazoa; phylum Chordata; class Amphibia; order Anura; family Dendrobatidae; genus Ranitomeya; species Ranitomeya imitator. Next base: position 1,009,282 of record NW_027193443.1, read on the forward strand.
GGTATATAGTGAATGGTATAGAGTGTAGGGTATGGAGTGTAGGGTATAGAGTGTAGGGTATAGAGTGTAGGGTATAGAGTGTATGGAATAGAGTGTAGAGTGTAGATTGTAGGGTATATAGTGAATGGTATAGAGTGTAGGGTATGGAGTGTAGGGTATAAAGTGTAGGGTATAGAGTGTAGAGTGTAGGGATTAGAGTGTAGGGTATAGAGTGTAGGGTATAGAGTGTATGGTATAGAGTGTAGGGTGTAGAGTGTATGGTATAGAGTGTAGGGTATAGAATGTAGGGTATAGAGTGTAGGGTATAGAGTGTAGGGCATAGAGTGTAGGGTATAGAGTGTAGGGTATAGAGTGTAGGGTATAGAGTGTAGGGTATAGAGTGTAGGGTATAAAGTGTAGAGTGTAGGGTATAGAGTGTAGGGTATAGAGTGTAGGGTATAGAGTGTAGAGTGTAGGGTATAGAGTGTAGGGTACAGAGTGCAGGGTGTAGAGTGTAGGATATAGAGTGTAGAGTGTAGGGTGCTGAGTGTAGGGTATAGAGTGTAGGGTATAGAGTGTAGAGTGTATGGTATAAAGTGTAGGGTATAGAGTTTAGGGTATAGAGTGTATGTTATAGAGTGTAGGGTATAGAGTGTAGAGTGTAGGGTATAGAGTTTAGAGTGTAGGGTATAGAGTGTAGGGTATAGAGTGTAAGGTATAGAGTGTAGGGTGTAGAGTGTAGGGTATAGAGTGTAGGGTATAGAGTGTAGGGTATAGAGTGTATGGTATAGAGTGTAGGGTATAGAGTGTATGGTATAGAGTGTAGGGTGTAGAGTGTAGGGTATAGAGTGTAGGGTATAGAGTGTAGAGTGTAGGGTATAGAGTGTAGGGTATAGAGTATAGAGTGTAGGGTATAGAGTGTATGGAATAGAGTGTAGCGTGTAGATTGTAGGGTATATAGTGAATGGTATAGAGTGTAGGGTATGGAGTGTAGGGTATAGAGTGTAGGGTATAGAGTGTATGGAATAGAGTGTAGAGTGTAGATTGTAGGGTATATAGTGAATGGTATAGAGTGTAGGGTATGGAGTGTAGGGTATAGAGTGTAGGGTATAGAGTGTAGAGTGTAGGGATTAGAGTGTAGGGTATAGAGTGTAGGTTATAGAGTGTATGGAATAGAGTGTACGGTATAGAGTGTAGAGTGTAGGGTGTAGAGTGTAGGGTATAGAGTGTAGGGTATAGAGTGTAGGGTATAGCCTGTAGGGTATAGAGTGTAGGGTATAGAGTATAGAGTAGGGTATAGAGTGTAGGGTATAGAGTGTAGGGTATAGAATGTAGAGTGTAGGGTGTAGAGTGTAGGGTATAGAGTGTATGCTATAGAGTGTATGGTGTAGAGTGTATGGTATAGAGTGTAGGGTATAGAGTGTAGAGTGTATGGTATAGAGTGTAGGGTATAGAGTGTAGGGTATAGAGTGTATGTTATAGAGTGTAGGGTATAGAGTGTAGAGTGTAGGGTATAGAGTTTAGAGTGTAGGGTATAGAGTGTAGGGTGTAGAGTGCATGGTATAGAGTGTAGGGTATAGAGTGTAGACTGTAGGGTATAGAGTGTAGGGTATAGAGTGTAGGGTATAGGGTGTAGGGTATAGAGTGTAGGGTATAGAGTGTAGAATGTAGGGTATAGAGTGTAGGGTATAGAGTGTAGAGTGTAGGGTATAGAGTGTAGGGTATAGAGTGTATGGTATAGAGTGTAGGGTATAGAGTGTAGGTTTCAGAGTGTAGGGTATAGAGTGTAGGGTATAGAGTGTAGGGTATAGAGTGTAGAGTGTAGGGTATGGAGTGTAGGGTATAGAGTGTAGGGTATAGAGTGTAGAGTATAGAGTGTTGGGTATAGAGTGTAGAGTGTAGGGTATAGAGTGTATGTTATAGAGTGTAGGGTATAGAGTGTAGAGTGTAGGGTATAGAGTTTAGAGTGTAGGGTATAGAGTGTAGGGTATAGAGTGTAAGGTATAGAGTGTAGGGTGTAGAGTGTAGGGTATAGAGTGTAGGGTATAGAGTGTAGGGTATAGAGTGTATGGTATAGAGTGTAGGGTATAGAGTGTAGAGTGTAGGGTATAGAGTGTAGGGTATAGAGTGTAGAGTGTAGGGTATAGAGTGTAGGGTATAGAGTATAGAGTGTAGGGTATAGAGTGTATGGAATAGAGTGTAGCGTGTAGATTGTAGTGTATATAGTGAATGGTATAGAGTGTAGGGTATGGAGTGTAGGGTATAGAGTGTAGGGTATAGAGTGTATGGAATAGAGTGTAGAGTGTAGATTGTAGGGTGTATAGTGAATGGTATAGAGTGTAGGGTATGGAGTGTAGGGTATAGAGTGTAGGGTATAGAGTGTAGAGTGTAGGGATTAGAGTGTAGGGTATAGAGTGTAGGTTATAGAGTGTATGGAATAGAGTGTACGGTATAGAGTGTAGAGTGTAGGGTGTAGAGTGTAGGGTATAGAGTGTATGGTATAGAGTGTACAGTATAGAGTGTATGGTATAGAGTGTAGAGTGTAGGGTATAGAGTGTAGGGTGTAGAGTGTATGGTATAGAGTGTAGGGTACAGAGTGTAGAGTGTAGGGTATAGAGTGTAGAGTATAAAGTGTAGGGTATAGAGTGTACGGTATAGAGTGTATGATATAGAGTGTATGGTATATAGTGTAGGGTATAGAGTGTTTGGTATAGAGTGTAAGGTATAGAGTGTAGAGAGTAGGGTATAGATTTTAGAGTGTAGAGTGTAGGGTATAGAGTGTAGGGTATAGAGTGTATGGAATAGAGTGTATGGTATAGAGTGTAGGGTGTAGAGTGTAGGGTATGGAGTGTAGAGTGTGAGGTATAGAATGTAGAGTGTAGGGTATAGAGTGTATGGTATAGATTGCAGGGTATAGAGTGTAGGGTATAGAGTGTAGGGTATAGAGTGTAGATTGTAGGGTATAGAGTGTAGGGTATAGAGTGTATGGTATAGAGTGTATGGTATAGATTGTAGGGTATAGAGTGTAGGGTATACCGTGTAGAGTGTAGGGTATAGAGTGTAGAAAGTAGGGTATAGTGTGTAGGGTATAGATTGTAGAGTGTAGGGTATAGAGTGTAGGGTATAGAGTGTAGATTGTATGGTATAGAGTGTAGGGTATAGAGTGTATAGTGTAGGTTATAGAGTGTAGAGTGTAGGGTATAGAGTGTAGGGTATAGAGTGTTGGGATATAGAGTGTAGGGTATGGAGTGTAGGGTATAGAGTGTTGGGTATAGAGTGTAGGGTATAGCGTGTATTGTATAGAGTGTAGGGTATAGAGTATATAGTGTAGGGTACAGACTGTAGGGTATAGAGTGTAGAGTGTGGGGTATAGAGTGTAGGGTATAGAGTGTAGGGTATAGAGTGTAGGGTATAAAGTGTAGAGTGTAGGGTATAGAGTGTAGAGTATAGAGTGTAGGGTATAGAGTGTAGGGTGTAGAGTGTAGAGTGTAGGGTATAGAGTGTAAGATATAGAGTGTAGGGTATAGAGTGTATGTTATAGATTGTAGGGTATAGAGTGTAGAGTGTAGGGTATAGAGTGTAGGGTATAGAGTGTAGGGTATAGCGTGTAGAGTGTAGGGTATAGAGTGTAGGGTATAGAGTGTAGGATATAGAGTGTAGGGTATAAAGTGTAGAGTGTAGGGTATAGAGTGTAGGGTATAGAGTGTAGGGTATAGAGTGTAGGGTATAGAGTGTAGAGTGTAGGGTATAAAGTGTAGAGTGTAGGGTATAGAGTGTAGGGTATAGAGTGTAGGGTATAGAGTGTATGGTATAGATTGTAGGGTATAGAGTGTAGAGTGTAGGGTATAGCGTGTAGGGTATAGAGTGTAGGGTATATATTGTAGGGTATAGAGTGTAGAGTGTAGGGTATAGAGTGTAGGGTATAGAGTGTATGGTGTAGAGTGTAGGGTATAGAGTGTATAGTGTAGGGTATAGAGTGTAGGGTATAGAGTGTAGGGTATAGAGTGTAGGGTATAGAGTGTACAGTATAGAGTGTATGGTATAGAGTGTAGAGTGTAGGGTATAGAGTGTATGGTATAGAGTGTAGGGTATAGAGTGTAGGGTATAGAGTATAGGGTATAGAGTGTAGAGTGTAGGGTGTAGAGTGTAGAGTGTAGGGTACATAGTGTAAGGTATAAAGTGTAGGGTATAGATTGTAGGGTGTAGAGTGTAGAGTATAGAGTGTAGAGTGCAGGGTATAGAGTGTATGGTATAATGTGTAGGGTATAGAGTGTAGGGTGTAGAGTGTAGGGTATAGAGTGTATGGTATAGAGTGTAGGGTATAGAGTGTAGAGTGTAGGCTATAGAGTGTAGATTGTAGGGTATAGAGTGTAGGGTATTGAGTGTAGGGTATAGAGCATAGAGTGTAGGGATTAGAGTGTATGATATAGAGTGTAGGGTATAGAGTGTATGGAATAGAGTGTATGGTATAGAGTGTAGGGTGTAGAGTGTAGGGTATGGAGTGTAGAGTGTGGGGTATAGAGTGTAGAGTGTAGGGTATAGAGTGTATGGCATAGATTGCAGGGTATAGAGTATAGGGTATAGAGTGTAGGGTATAGAGTGTAGAGTGTAGGGTATAGAGTGTAGGGTATAGAGTGTATGGTATAGAGTGTATGGTATAGATTGTAGGGTATAGAGTGTAGGGTATAGAGTGTAGAGTGTAGGGTATAGAGTGTAGAAAGTAGGGTATAGTGTGTAGGGTATAGAGTGTAGAGTGTAGGGTATAGAGTGTAGATTGTATGGTATAGAGTGTAGGGTATAGAGTGTATAGTGTAGGGTATAGAGTGTAGAGTGTAGGGTATAGAGTTTAGGGTACAGAGTGTTGGGATATAGAGTGTAGGGTATGGAGTGTAGGGTATAGAGTGTTGGGTATAGAGTGTAGGGTATAGCGTGTAGGGTATAGAGTGTAGGGTATAGAGTGTAGAGTGTAGGGTATAGAGTGTAGGGTATAGAGTGTAGGGTATAGAGTGTAGGGTATAAAGTGTAGAGTGTAGGGTATAGAGTGTAGAGTATAGAGTGTAGGGTATAGAGTGTAGGGTATAGAGTGTAGAGTGTAGGGTGTAGAGTGTAGAGTGTAGGGTATAGAGTGTAAGGTATAGAGTGTAGGGTATAGAGTGTATGTTATAGATTGTAGGGTATAGAGTGTAGAGTGTAGGGTATAGAGTGTAGGGTATAGAGTGTAGGGTATAGCGTGTAGAGTGTAGGGTATAGAGTGTAGGGTATAGAGTGTAGGATATAGAGTGTAGGGTATAAAGTGTAGAGTGTAGGGTATAGAGTGTAGGGTATAGAGTGTAGGGTATAAAGTGTAGGGTATAGAGTGTAGAGTGTAGGGTATAAAGTGTAGAGTGTAGGGTATAGAGTGTAGGGTATAGAGTGTAGGGTATAGAGTGTATGGTATAGATTGTAGGGTATAGAGTGTAGAGTGTAGGGTATAGAGTGTAGGGTATAGAGTGTAGGGTATATATTGTAGGGTATAGAGTGTAGAGTGTAGGGTATAGAGTGTAGGGTATAGAGTGTATGGTGTAGAGTGTAGGGTATAGAGTATATAGTGTAGGGTATAGAGTGTAGGGTATAGAGTGTAGGGTATAGAGTGTAGGGTATAGAGTGTACAGTATAGAGTGTATGGTATAGAGTGTAGGGTATAGAGTGTATGGTATAGAGTGTAGGGTATAGAGTGTAGGGTATAGAGTATAGGGTATAGAGTGTAGAGTGTAGGGTGTAGAGTGTAGAGTGTAGGGTATAGAGTGTAAGGTATAAAGTGTAGGGTATAGATTGTAGGGTGTAGAGTGTAGGGTATAGAGTGTAGAGTCCAGGGTATAGAGTGTATGGTATAATGTGTAGGGTATAGAGTGTAGGGTGTAGAGTGTAGGGTATAGAGTGTATGGTATAGAGTGTAGGGTATAGAGTGTAGAGTGTAGGCTATAGAGTGTAGAGTGTAGGGTATAGAGTGTAGGGTATAGAGTGTAGGGTATAAAGTGTAGAGTATAGGGTATAGAGTGTAGGGTATAGAGTGTAGAGTGTAGGGTGTAGAGTTTAGAGTGTAGAGTGTAGGGTATAGAGTGTAAGGTATAGAGTGTAGGGTATAGAGTGTAAATAGAGTGGGAATAAATGGACTAGAAATAGGAAAAACCCAATGTGGCTAAACAAAGAAGTAAGACAGGCAATTAACAGTAAAAAGAAAGCATTTGCACTACTAAAGCAGGATGGCACCATTGAAGCTCTAAAAAACTATAGGGAGAAAAATACTTTATCTAAAAAACTAATTAAAGCTGCCAAAAAGGAAACAGAGAAGCACATTGCTAAGGAGAGTAAAACTAATCCCAAACTGTTCTTCAACTATATCAATAGTAAAAGAATAAAAACTGAAAATGTAGGCCCCTTAAAAAACAGTGAGGAAAGAATGGTTGTAGATGACGAGGAAAAAGCTAACATATTAAACACCTTCTTCTCCACGGTATTCACGGTGGAAAATGAAATGCTAGGTGAAATCCCAAGAAACAATGAAAACCCTATATTAAGGGTCACCAATCTAACCCAAGAAGAGGTGCGAAACCGGCTAAATAAGATTAAAATAGATAAATCTCCGGGTCCGGATGGCATACACCCACGAGTACTAAGAGAACTAAGTAATGTAATAGATAAACCATTATTTCTTATTTTTAGTGACTCTATAGCGACAGGGTCTGTTCCGCAGGACTGGCGCATAGCAAATGTGGTGCCAATATTCAAAAAGGGCTCTAAAAGTGAACCTGGAAATTATAGGCCAGTAAGTCTAACCTCTATTGTTGGTAAAATATTTGAAGGGTTTCTGAGGGATGTTATTCTGGATTATCTTAATGAGAATAACTGTTTAACTCCATATCAGCATGGGTTTATGAGAAATCGCTCCTGTCAAACCAATCTAATCAGTTTTTATGAAGAGGTAAGCTGTAGACTGGACCACGGTGAGTCATTGGACGTGGTATATCTCGATTTTTCCAAAGCGTTTGATACCGTGCCGCACAAGAGGTTGGTACACAAAATGAGAATGCTTGGTCTGGGGGAAAATGTGTGTAAATGGGTTAGTAACTGGCTTAGTGATAGAAAGCAGAGGGTGGTTATAAATGGTATAGTCTCTAACTGGGTCGCTGTGACCAGTGGGGTACCGCAGGGGTCAGTATTGGGATCTGTTCTCTTCAACATATTCATTAATGATCTGGTAGAAGGTTTACACAGTAAAATATCGATATTTGCAGATGATACAAAACTATGTAAAGCAGTTAATACAAGAGAAGATAGTATTCTGCTACAGATGGATCTGGATAAGTTGGAAACTTGGGCTGAAAGGTGGCAGATGAGGTTTAACAATGATAAATGTAAGGTTATACACATGGGAAGAGGGAATCAATATCACCATTACACACTGAACGGGAAACCACTGGGTAAATCTGACAGGGAGAAGGACTTGGGGATCCTAGTTAATGATAAACTTACCTGGAGCAGCCAGTGCCAGGCAGCAGCTGCCAAGGCAAACAGGATCATGGGGTGCATTAAAAGAGGTCTGGATACACATGATGAGAGCATTATACTGCCTCTGTACAAATCCCTAGTTAGACCGCACATGGAGTACTGTGTCCAGTTTTGGGCACCGGTGCTCAGGAAGGATATAATGGAACTAGAGAGAGTACAAAGGAGGGCAACAAAATTAATAAAGGGGATGGGAGAACTACAATACCCAGATAGATTAGCGAAATTAGGATTATTTAGTCTAGAAAAAAGACGACTGAGGGGCGATCTAATAACCATGTATAAGTATATAAGGGGACAATACAAATATCTCGCTGAGGATCTGTTTATACCAAGGAAGGTGACGGGCACAAGGGGGCATTCTTTGCGTCTGGAGGAGAGAAGGTTTTTCCACCAACATAGAAGAGGATTCTTTACTGTTAGGGCAGTGAGAATCTGGAATTGCTTGCCTGAGGAGGTGGTGATGGCGAACTCAGTCGAGGGGTTCAAGAGAGGCCTGGATGTCTTCCTGGAGCAGAACAATATTGTATCATACAATTATTAGGTTTTGTAGAAGGACGTAGATCTGGGTATTTATTATGATGGAATATAGGCTGAACTGGATGGACAAATGTCTTTTTTCGGCCTTACTAACTATGTTACTATGTTACTATGTATGTTATAGAGTGTAGGGTATAGAGTGTAGGGTATAGAGTGTAGGGTATAGAGTGTATGGTATAGATTGTAGGGTATACAGTGTAGAGTGTAGGGTATAGAGTGTAGGGTATAGAGTGTAGGGTATATATTGTAGGGTATAGAGTGTAGAGTGTAGGGTATAGAGTGTAGGGTATAGAGTGTATGGTGTAGAGTGTAGGGTATAGAGTGTATAGTGTAGGGTATAGAGTGTAGGGTATAGAGTGTAGGGTATAGAGTGTATGGTATAGAGTGTACAGTATAGAGTGTATGGTATAGAGTGTAGAGTGTATGGTATAGAGTGTATGGTATAGAGTGTAGAGTGTATGGTATAGATTGTAGGGTATAGAGTGTAGCGTATAGAGTGTAGGGTATAGACTGTAGAGTGTAGGCTATAGAGTGTAGGGTATAGAGTGTAGGGTATAGAGTGTAGGGTATAGAGTGTAGAGTGTAGGGTATAGAGTGTAGGGTATAGAGTGCAGGGTGTAGAGTGTAGGGTATAGAGTGTAGGGTATAGAGTGTAGAATGTAGGGTATAGAGTTTAGAGTGTAGGGTATAGAGTGTAGGGTATAGAGTGTAAGGTATAGAGTGTAGGGTGTAGAGTGTAGGGTATAGAGTGTAGGGTATAGAGTGTAGGGTATAGAGTGTATGGTATAGTGTGTAGGGTATAGAGTGTATGGTATAGAGTGTAGGGTATAGAGTGTAGAGTGTAGGGTATAGAGTGTAGGGTATAGAGTGTAGAGTGTAGGATATAGAGTGTAGGGTATAGAGTGTATGGTATAGAGTGTAGAGTGTAGGGATTAGAGTGTAGAGTATAGAGTGTAGGGTATAGAGTGTAGAGTGTAGGGTATAGAGTGTAGGGTATAAAGTGTAGGGTATAGAGTGTAGAGTGTAGGGATTAGAGTGTAGGGTATAGAGTGTAGGGTATAGAGTGTATGGTATAGAGTGTAGTGTATAGAGTGTATGGTATAGAGTGTAGGGTATAAAGTGTAGAGTGTATGGTATAGAGTGTAGGGCATAGAGTGTAGAGTGTAGGGTATAGAGTGTATGGTATAGAGTGTAGGGTGTAGACTGTATGGTATAGAGTGTAGGGTATAGAATGTAGGGTATAGAGTGTAGGGTATAGAGTGTAGGGCATAGAGTGTACGGTATAGAGTGTAGGGTATAGAGTGTAGAGTGTAGGGTATAGAGTGTAGGGTATAGAGTGTAGGGTATAAAGTGTAGAGTGTAGGGTATAGAGTGTAGGGTATAGAGTGTAGGGTATAGAGTGTAGAGTGTAGGGTATAGAGTGTAGGGTACAGAGTGCAGGGTGTAGAGTGTAGGTTATAGAGTGTAGAGTGTAGGGTGTAGAGTGTAGGGTATAGAGTGTAGGGTATAGAGTGTAGAGTGTATGGTATAGAGTGTAGGGTATAGAGTTTAGGGTATAGAGTGTATGTTATAGAGTGTGGGGTATAGAGTGTAGAGTGTAGGGTGTAGAGTTTAGAGTGTAGGGTATAGAGTGTAGGGTATAAAGTGTAAGGTATAGAGTGTAGGGTGTAGAGTGTAGGGTATAGAGTGTAGGGTATAGAGTGTAGGGTATAGAGTGTATGGTATAGAGTGTAGGGTATAGAGTGTATGGTATAGAGTGTAGGGTATAGAGTGTAGAGTGTAGGGTATAGAGTGTAGGGTATAGAGTGTAGAGTGTAGGGTATAGAGTGTAGGATATAGAGTATAGAGTGTAGGGTATAGAGTGTATGGAATAGAGTGTAGCGTGTAGATTGTAGGGTATATAGTGAATGGTATAGAGTGTAGGGTATGGAGTGTAGGGTATAGAGTGTAGGGTATAGGGTGTATGGAATAGAGTGTAGAGTGTAGATTGTAGGGTATATAGTGAATGGTATAGAGTGTAGGGTATGGAGTGTAGGGTATAGAGTGTAGGGTATAGAGTGTAGAGTGTAGGGATTAGAGTGTAGGGTATAGAGTGTAGGTTATAGAGTGTATGGAATAGAGTGTACGGTATAGAGTGTAGAGTGTAGGGTGTAGAGTGTAGGGTATAGAGTGTAGGGTATAGAGTGTAGGGTATAGAGTGTAGGGTATAGCCTGTAGGGTATAGAGTATAGAGTAGGGTATAGAGTGTAGGGTATAGAGTGTAGGGTATAGAGTGTAGAGTGTAGGGTGTAGAGTGTAGGGTATAGAGTGTAGGGTATAGAGTGTAGGGTATAAAGTGTAGAGTGTAGGGTATAGAGTGTATAGTGTAGGGTATAGAGTGTAGGGTATAGAGTGTAGGGTATAGAGTGTAGGGTATAGAGTGTAGGGTATAGAGTGTAGAGTGTAGGGTATAGAGTGTATGCTATAGAGTGTATGGTGTAGAGTGTATGGTATAGAGTGTAGGGTATAGAGTGTAGAGTGTAGGGTATAGAGTGTAGGGTATAGAGTGTATGTTATAGAGTGTTGTGTATAGAGTGTAGAGTGTAGGTTATAGAGTTTAGAGTGTAGGGTATAGAGTGTAGGGTGTAGAGTGTATGGTATAGAGTGTAGGGTATAGAGTGTAGACTGTAGGGTATAGAGTGTAGGGTATAGAGTGTAGGGTATAGAGTGTAGGGTATAGAGTGTAGGGTATAGAGTGTAGGGTATAGAGTGTAGAATGTAGGGTATAGAGTGTAGGGTATAGAGTGTAGAGTGTAGGGTATAGAGTGTATGGTATAGAGTGTAGGGTATAGAGTGTAGGTTTCAGAGTGTAGGGTATAGAGTGTAGGGTATAGAGTGTAGGGTATAGAGTGTAGAGTGTAGGGTATGGAGTGTAGGGTATAGAGTGTAGGGTATAGAGTGTAGGGTATAGAGTGTAGAGTGCAGGGATTAGAGTGTAGGGTATAGAGTGTAGGGTGTAGAGTGTAGATTATAGAGTGTAGGTTATAGAGTGTAGAGTGTAGGGTATAGAGTGTAGGGTATAGAGTGTAGGTTATAGAGTGTAGAGTGTAGGGTATAGAGTGTAGACTGTAGGGTATAGAGTGTAGGGTATAGAGTGTAGGGTATAGAGTGTAGGGTATAGAGTGTAGAGTGTAGGGTATAGAGTGTAGGGTATAAAGTGTAGAGTGTAGGGTATAGAGTGTAGGGTATAGAGTGTAGGGTATAGAGTGTAGAGTGTAGGGTATAGAGTGTAGGGTACAGAGTGCAGGGTGTAGAGTGTAGGGTATAGAGTGTAGAGTGTAGGGTGTAGAGTGTAGGGTATAGAGTGTAGGGTATAGAGTGTAGAGTGTATGGTATAGAGTGTAGGGTATAGAGATTAGGGTGTAGAGTGTATGTTATAGAGTGTAGGGTATAGAGTGTAGAGTGTAGGGTATAGAGTTTAGAGTGTAGGGTATAGAGTGTAGGGTATAGAGTGTAAGGTATAGAGTGTAGGGTGTAGAGTGTAGGGTATAGAGTGTAGGGTATAGAGTGTATGGTATAGAGTGTAGGGTATAGAGTGTATGGTATAGAGTGTAGGGTATAGAGTGTAGAGTGTAGGGTATAGAGTGTAGGGTATAGAGTGTAGAGTGTAGGGTATAGAGTGTAGGATATAGAGTATAGAGTGTAGGGTATAGAGTGTATGGAATAGAGTGTAGCGTGTAGATTGTAGGGTATATAGTGAATGGTATAGAGTGTAGGGTATAGAGTGTAGGGTATAGAGTGTAGGGTATAAAGTGTAGAGTGTAGGGTATAGAGTGTAGGGTATAGAGTGTAGGGTATAGAGTGTAGAGTGTAGGGTATAGAGTGTAGGGTACAGAGTGCAGGGTGTAGAGTGTAGGGTATAGAGTGTAGAGTGTAGGGTGTAGAGTGTAGGGTATAGAGTGTAGGGTATAGAGTGTAGAGTGTATGGTATAGAGTGTAGGGTATAGAGTTTAGGGTGTAGAGTGTTTGTTATAGAGTGTAGGGTATAGAGTGTAGAGTGTAGGGTATAGAGTTTAGAGTGAAGGGTATAGAGTGTAGGGTATAGAGTGTAAGGTATAGAGTGTAGGGTGTAGAGTGTAGGGTATAGAGTGTAGGGTATAGAGTGTATGGTATAGAGTGTAGGGTATAGAGTGTATGGTATAGAGTGTAGGGTATAGAGTGTAGAGTGTAGGGTATAGAGTGTAGGGTATAGAGTGTAGAGTGTAGGGTATAGAGTGTAGGATATAGAGTATAGAGTGTAGGGTATAGAGTGTATGGAATAGAGTGTAGCGTGTAGATTGTAGGGTATATAGTGAATGGTATAGAGTGTAGGGTATGGAGTGTAGGGTATAGAGTGTAGGGTATAGAGTGTATGGAATAGAGTGTAGAGTGTAGATTGTAGGGTATATAGTGAATGGTATAGAGTGTAGGGTATGGAGTGTAGGGTATAGAGTGTAGGGTATAGAGTGTAGAGTGTAGGGATTAGAGTGTAGGGTGTAGAGTGTATGGTATAGAGTGTTGTGTATAGAGTGTAGAGTGTAGGGTATAGAGTTTAGAGTGTAGGGTATAGAGTGTAGGGTGTAGAGTGTATGGTATAGAGTGTAGGGTATAGAGTGTAGACTGTAGGGTATAGAGTGTAGGGTATAGAGTGTAGGGTATAGGGTGTAGGGTATAGAGTGTAGAATGTAGGGTATAGAGTGTAGGGTATAGAGTGTAGAGTGTAGGGTATAGAGTGTATGGTATAGAGTGTAGGGTATAGAGTGTAGGTTTCAGAGTGTAGGGTATAGAGTGTAGGATATAGAGTGTAGGGTATAGAGTGTAGAGTGTAGGGTATGGTGTGTAGGGTATAGAGTGTAGGGTATAGAGTGTAGAGTATAGAGTGTTGGGTATAGAGTGTAGAGTGTAGGGTATAGAGTGTAGGGTATAGAGTGTAGGGTATAGAGTGTAGGGTATAGAGTGTAGAGTGTAGGGATTAGAGTGTAGGGTATAGAGTGTAGGGTGTAGAGTGTAGATTATAGAGTGTAGGTTATAGAGTGTAGAGTGTAGGGTATAGAGTGTAGGGTATAGAGTGTAGGTTATAGAGTGTAGAGTGTAGGGTATAGAGTGTAGGGTGTAGAGTGTAGGGTATAGAATATAGGGATATAGAGTGTAGGGTATAGAGTGTATGGTATAGAGTGTAGGGTATAAAGTGTATGGTATAGAGTGTAGGGTATAGAGTGTAGAGTGTAGGGTATAGAGTGTAGGGTGTAGAGTGTAGATTATAGAGTGTAGGTTATAGAGTGTAGAGTGTAGGGTACTTTTCATCATAGTGCTTTTACCAATGCATAAAATGCATGGAGAAGTCATTTCGAATGACTGGTCCTCAGTGTTGTGAGAACGATGACTGGTTAAAATTTTTGGTGGTTTCTTGTTCAGTCCATAAGCCTACAGCATGTGGCAAACCGGTGAGCATGTGGCTCTATTAGTATAGGAGATACCTGAAAACATATCACACTTTTCATCATAGTGCTTTTACCAATGCATAAAATGCATGGTGAAGTCATTTCGAATGACTGGTCCTCAGTGTTGTGAGAGCGATGACCGGTTAAAATTTTTGGTGGTTTCTTATTCAGTCCATAGGCCTACAGCATGTGGCAAACCGGTGAGCATGTGGCTCTATTAGTATAGGAGTGTAGGGAGCAGAGTGTAGAGTGTAAGGTATAGAGTGTAGGGTATAGAGTGTAAGGTATAGACTGTAGGGTATAGAGTGTAGGGTATAGAGTGTAGGGTATAGACTGTAGGGTATAGAGTGTAGAGTGTAGGGTATAGAGTGTAGGGTATAGAGTGCAGGGTGTAGAGTGTAGGGTATAGAGTGTAGGGTATAGAGTGTAGAATGTAGGGTATAGAGTTTAGAGTGTAGGGTATAGAGTGTAGGGTATAGAGTGTAAGGTATAGAGTGTAGGGTGTAGAGTGTAGGGTATAGAATGTAGGGTATAGAGTGTAGGGTATAGAGTGTATGGTATAGTGTGTAGGGTATAGAGTGTATGGTATAGAGTGTAGGGTATAGAGTGTAGAGTGTAGGGTATAGAGTGTAGGGTATAGAGTGTAGAGTGTAGGATATAGAGTGTAGGGTATAGAGTGTAGGGTATAGAGTGTAGAGTGTAGGGATTAGAGTGTAGAGTATATAGTGTAGGGTATAGAGTGTAGAGTGTAGGGTATAGAGTGTAGGGTATAGAGTGTAGGGTATAGAGTGTAGAGTGTAGGGATTAGAGTGTAGGGTATAGAGTGTAGGGTATAGAGTGTATGGTATAGAGTGTAGTGTATAGAGTGTATGGTATAGAGTGTAGGGTATAAAGTGTAGAGTGTATGGTATAGAGTGTAGGGCATAGAGTGTAGAGTGTAGGGTATAGAGTGTATGGTATAGAGTGTAGGGTGTAGAGTGTATGGTATAGAGTGTAGGGTATAGAATGTAGGGTATTGAGTGTAGGGTATAGAGTGTAGGGCATAGAGTGTAGGGTATAGAGTGTAGGGTATAGAGTGTAGGTTATAGAGTGTAGGGTATAGAGTGTAGGGTATAAAGTGTAGAGTGTAGGGTATAGAGTGTAGGGTATAGAGTGCAGGGTATAGAGTGTAGAGTGTAGGGTATAGAGTGTAGGGTACAGAGTGCAGTGTGTAGAGTGTAGGGTATAGAGTGTAGAGTGTAGGGTGTAGAGTGTAGGGTATAGAGTGTAGGGTATAGAGTGTAGAGTGTATGGTATAGAGTGTAGGGTATAGAGTTTAGGGTATAGAGTGTATGTTATAGAGTGTAGGGTATAGAGTGTAGAGTGTAGGGTATAGAGTTTAGAGTGTAGGGTATAGAGTGTAGGGTATAGAGTGTAAGGTATAGAGTGTAGGGTGTAGAGTGTAGGGTATAGAGTGTAGGGTATAGAGTGTAGGGTATAGAGTGTATGGTATAGAGTGTAGGGTATAGAGTGTATGGTATAGAGTGTAGGGTATAGAGTGTAGAGTGTAGGGTATAGAGTGTAGGGTATAGAGTGTAGAGTGTAGGGTATAGAGTGTAGGGTATAGAGTATAGAGTGTAGGGTATAGAGTGTATGGAATAGAGTGTAGCGTGTAGATTGTAGGGTATATAGTGAATGGTATAGAGTGTAGGGTATGGAGTGTAGGGTATAGAGTGTAGGGTATAGAGTGTATGGAATAGAGTGTAGAGTGTAGATTGTAGGGTATATAGTGAATGGTATAGAGTATAGGGTATGGAGTGTAGGGTATAAAGTGTAGGGTATAGAGTGTAGAGTGTAGGGATTAGAGTGTAGGGTATAGAGTGTAGGGTATAGAGTGTATGGTATAGAGTGTAGGCTGTAGAGTGTATGGTATAGAGTGTAGGGTATAGAATGTAGGGTATAGAGTGTAGGGTATAGAGTGTAGGGCATAGAGTGTAGGGTATAGAGTGTAGGGTATAGAGTGTAGGGTATAGAGTGTAGGGTATAGAGTGTAGGGTATAGAGTGTAGGGTATAGAGTGTAGAGTGTAGGGTATAGAGTGTAGGGTACAGAGTGCAGGGTGTAGAGTGTAGGGTATAGAGTGTAGAGTGTAGGGTGTAGAGTGTAGGGTATAGAGTGTAGGGTATAGAGTGTAGAGTGTATGGTATAGAGTGTAGGGTATAGAGTTTAGGGTATAGAGTGTATGTTATAGAGTGTAGGGTATAGAGTGTAGAGTGTAGGGTATAGAGTTTAGAGTGTAGGGTATAGAGTGTAGGGTATAGAGTGTAAGGTATAGAGTGAAGGGTGTAGAGTGTAGGGTATAGAGTGTAGGGTATAGAGTGTAGGGTATAGAGTGTAGGGTATAGAGTGTATGGTATAGAGTGTAGGGTATAGAGTGTAGAGTGTAGGGTATAGAGTGTAGGGTATAGAGTGTAGAGTGTAGGGTATAGAGTGTAGGGTATAGAGTATAGAGTGTAGGGTATAGAGTGTATGGAATAGAGTGTAGCGTGTAGATTGTAGGGTATATAGTGAATGGTATAGAGTGTAGGGTATGGAGTGTAGGGTATAGAGTGTAGGGTATAGAGTGTATGGAATAGAGTGTAGAGTGTAGATTGTAGGGTATATAGTGAATGGTATAGAGTGTAGGGTATGGAGTGTAGGGTATAGAGTGTAGGGTATAGAGTGTAGAGTGTAGGGATTAGAGTGTAGGGTATAGAGTGTAGGTTATAGAGTGGATGGAATAGAGTGTACGGTATAGAGTGTAGAGTGTAGGGTGTAGAGTGTAGGGTATAGAGTGTAGGGTATAGAGTGTAGGGTATAAAGTGTAGAGTGTAGGGTATAGAGTGTATAGTGTAGGGTATAGAGTGTAGGGTATAGAGTGTAGGGTATAGAGTGTAGGGTATAGAGTGTAGAGTGTAGGGTATAGAGTGTATGCTATAGAGTGTATGGTGTAGAGTGTATGGTATAGAGTGTAGGGTATAGAGTGTAGAGTGTATGGTATAGAGTGTAGGGTATAGAGTGTAGGGTATAGAGTGTATGTTATAGAGTGTTGTGTATAGAGTGTAGAGTGTAGGGTATAGAGTTTAGAGTGTAGGGTATAGAGTGTAGGGTGTAGAGTGTATGGTATAGAGTGTAGGGTATAGAGTGTAGACTGTAGGGTATAGAGTGTAGGGTATAGAGTGTAGGGTATAGAGTGTAGGGTATAGAGTGTAGAATGTAGGGTATAGAGTGTAGGGTATAGAGTGTAGAGTGTAGGGTATAGATTGTATGGTATAGAGTGTGGGGTATAGAGTGTAGGTTTCAGAGTGTAGGGTATAGAGTGTAGGGTATAGAGTGTAGGGTATAGAGTGTAGAGTGTAGGGTATGGAGTGTAGGGTATAGAGTGTAGGGTATAGAGTGTAGAGTATAGAGTGTTGGGTATAGAGTGTAGAGTGTAGGGTATAGAGTGTAGGGTATAGAGTGTAGGGTTTAGAGTGTAGGGTATAGAGTGTAGAGTGCAGGGATTAGAGTGTAGGGTATAGAGTGTAGGGTGTAGAGTGTAGATTATAGAGTGTAGGTTATAGAGTGTAGAGTGTAGGGTATAGAGTGTAGGGTATAGAGTGTAGGTTATAGAGTGTAGAGTGTAGGGTATAGAGTGTAGAGTGTAGGGTATAGAGTGTAGGGTGTAGAGTGTAGGGTATAGAATATAGGGTATAGAGTGTAGGGTATAGAGTGTATGGTATAGAGTGTAGGGTATAAAGTGTATGGTATAGAGTGTAGGGTATAGAGTGTAGAGTGTAGGGTATAGAGTGTAGGGTATAGAGTGTAGGGTAGAGAGTGTAGAGTGTAGGTTACAGAGTGTAGGGTATAGAGTGTAGGGTATAGAGTGTATGGTATAGAGTGTATGGTATAGAGTGTAGGGTATAGAGTGTAGAGTGTAGGGTATAGAGTGTAGGGTATAGAGTGTAGGGTATAGAGTGTAGAGTGTAGGGTATAGAGTGTAGAGTGTAGGGTATAGAGTGTAGGGTATAGAGTGTAGGGTATAGAGTGTATGGTATAGAGTGTATGGTATAGAGTGTAGGGTATAGAGTGTAGAGTGTAGGGTATAGAGTGTAGGGTATATAGTGTAGGGTATAGAGTGTAGAGTGTAGGGTATGGAGTGTAGAGTGTAGGGTATAGAGTGTAGGGTATAGAGTGTAAGGTATAGAGTGTAGGGTGTAGAGTGTAGGGTATAGAGTGTAGGGTATAGAGTGTAGGGTATAGAGTGTAGGGTATAGAGTGTAGGGTATAGAGTGTATGGTATAGAGTGTAAGGTATAGAGTGTAGAGTGTAGGGTATAGAGTGTAGGGTATAGAGTGTAGGGTATAGAGTGTAGAGTGTAGGGTATAGAGTGTAGAGTGTAGGGTATAGAGTGTAGGGTATAGAGTGTAGGGAATAGAGTGTAGGGTATAGAGTGTAGGGTGTAGAGTGTAGAGTGTAGGGTATAGAGTGTAGGGTATAGAGTGTAGGGTATAGAGTGTAGAGTGTAGGGTATAGAGTGTAGAGTGTAGGGTATAGATTGTAGGGTATAGAGTGTAGGGTATAGAGTGTAGGGTGTAGAGTGTAGATTATAGAGTATCACACTTTTCATCATAGTGCTTTTACCAATGCATAAAATGCATGGAGAAGTCATTTCGAATGACTGGTCCTCAGTGTTGTGAGAACGATGACTGGTTAAATTTTTTGGTGGTTTCTTGTTCAGTCCATAGGCCTACAGCATGTGGCAAACCGGTGAGCATGTGGCTCTATTAGTATAGGAGTGTAGGAAATAGAGTGTAGACTGTAAGGTATAGAGTGTAGGGTATAGAGTGTAGATTATAGACTGTAGGGTATAGAGTGTAGGGTATAGAGTGTAGGGTATAGACTGTAGAGTGTAGGCTATAGAGTGTAGGGTATAGAGTGTAGGGTATAGAGTGTAGGGTATAGAGTGTAGAGTGTAGGGTATAGAGTGTAGGGTATAGAGTGCAGGGTGTAGAGTGTAGGGTATAGAGTGTAGGGTATAGATTGTAGAATGTAGGGTATAGAGTTTAGAGTGTAGGGTATAGAGTGTAGGGTATAGAGTGTAAGGTATAGAGTGTAGGGTGTAGAGTGTAGGGTATAGAGTGTAGGGTATAGAGTGTAGGGTATAGAGTGTATGGTATAGTGTGTAGGGTATAGAGTGTATGGTATAGAGCGTAGGGTATAGAGTGTAGAGTGTAGGGTATAGAGTGTAGGGTATAGAGTGTAGAGTGTAGGATATAGAGTGTAGGGTATAGAGTGTAGGGTATAGAGTGTAGAGTGTAGGGATTAGAGTGTAGAGTATAGAGTGTAGGGTATAGAGTGTAGAGTGTAGGGTATAGAGTGTAGAATGTAGGGTATAGAGTTTAGAGTGTAGGGTATAGAGTGTAGGGTATAGAGTGTAAGGTATAGAGTGTAGGGTGTAGAGTGTAGGGTATAGAGTGTAGGGTATAGAGTGTAGGGTATAGAGTGTATGGTATAGTGTGTAGGGTATAGAGTGTATGGTATACAGTGTAGGGTATAGAGTGTAGAGTGTAGGGTATAGAGTGTAGGGTATAGAGTGTAGAGTGTAGGATATAGAGTGTAGGGTATAGAGTGTAGGGTATAGAGTGTAGAGTGTAGGGATTAGAGTGTAGGGTATAGAGTGTAGGGTACAGAGTGTATAGTATAGAGTGTAGTGTATAGAGTGTATGGTATAGAGTGTAGGGTATAAAGTGTAGAGTGTATGGTATAGAGTGTAGGGCATAGAGTGTAGAGTGTAGGGTATAGAGTGTATGGTATAGAGTGTAGGGTGTAGAGTGTATGGTATAGAGTGTAGGGTATAGAGTGTAGGGCATAGAGTGTAGAGTGTAGGGTATAGAGTGTATGGTATAGAGTGTAGGGTGTAGAGTGTATGGTATAGAGTGTAGGGTATAGAATGTAGGGTATAGAGTGTGGGGTATAGAGTGTAGGGCATAGAGTGTACGGTATAGAGTGTAGGGTATAGAGTGTAGAGTGTAGGGTATAGAGTGTAGGGTATAGAGTGTAGGGTATAAAGTGTAGAGTGTAGGGTATAGAGTGTAGGGTATAGAGTGTAGGGTATAGAGTGTAGGGTGTAGAGTGTAGGGTATAGAGTGTAGGGTACAGAGTGCAGGGTGTAGAGTGTAGGGTATAGAGTGTAGAGTGTAGGGTGTAGAGTGTAGGGTATAGAGTGTAGGGTATAGAGTGTAGAGTGTATGGTATAGAGTGTAGGGTATAGAGTTTAGGGTGTAGAGTGTATGTTATAGAGTGTAGGGTATAGAGTGTAGAGTGTAGGGTATAGAGTTTAGAGTGTAGGGTATAGAGTGTAGGGTATAGAGTGTAAGGTATAGAGTGTAGGGTGTAGAGTGTAGGGTATAGAGTGTAGGGTATAGAGTGTATGGTATAGAGTGTAGGGTATAGAGTGTATGGTGTAGAGTGTAGGGTATAGAGTGTAGAGTGTAGGGTATAGAGTGAAGGGTATAGAGTGTAGAGTGTAGGGTATAGAGTGTAGGATATAGAGTATAGAGTGTAGGGTATAGAGTGTATGGAATAGAGTGTAGCGTGTAGATTGTAGGGTATATAGTGAATGGTATAGAGTGTAGGGTATAGAGTGTAGGGTATAGAGTGTAGGGTATAAAGTGTAGAGTGTAGGGTATAGAGTGTAGGGTATAGAGTGTAGGGTATAGAGTGTAGAGTGTAGGGTATAGAGTGTAGGGTACAGAGTGCAGGGTGTAGAGTGTAGGGTATAGAGTGTAGAGTGTAGGGTGTAGAGTGTAGGGTATAGAGTGTAGGGTATAGAGTGTAGGGTATAACGTGTAGAGTGTAGGGTATAGAGTGTATAGTGTAGGGTATAGAGTGTAGGGTATAGAGTGTAGGGTATAGAGTGTAGGGTATAGAGTGTAGAGTGTAGGGTATAGAGTGTATGCTATAGAGTGTATGGTGTAGAGTGTATGGTATAGAGTGTAGGGTATAGAGTGTAGAGTGCATGGTATAGAGTGTAGGGTATAGAGTGTAGGGTATAGGGTGTAGGGTATAGAGTGTAGGGTATAGAGTGTAGAATGTAGGGTATAGAGTTTAGAGTGTAGGGTATAGAGTGTAGGGTGTAGAGTGTATGGTATAGAGTGTAGGGTATAGAGTGTAGACTGTAGGGTATAGAGTGTAGGGTATAGAGTGTAGGGTATAGGGTGTAGGGTATAGAGTGTAGGGTATAGAGTGTAGGGTATAGAGTGTAGAGTGTAGGGTATAGAGTGTATGCTATAGAGTGTATGGTGTAGAGTGTATGGTATAGAGTGTAGGGTATATATAGAGTGTAGAATGTAGGGTATAGAGTGTAGGGTATAGAGTGTAGAGTGTAGGGTATAGAGTGTATGGTATAGAGTGTATGGTATAGAGTGTAGGTTTCAGAGTGTAGGGTATAGAGTGTAGGATATAGAGTGTAGGGTATAGAGTGTAGAGTGTAGGGTATGGTGTGTAGGGTATAGAGTGTAGGGTATAGAGTGTAGAGTATAGAGTGTTGGGTATAGAGTGTAGAGTGTAGGGTATAGAGTGTAGGGTATAGAGTGTAGGGTATAGAGTGTAGGTTATAGAGTGTAGAGTGTAGGGTATAGAGTTTAGAGTGTAGGGTATAGAGTGTAGGGTGTAGAGTGTAGGGTATAGAATATAGGGTATAGAGTGTAGGGTATAGAGTGTATGGTATAGAGTGTAGGGTATAAAGTGTATGGTATAGAGTGTAGGGTATAGAGTGTAGAGTGTAGGGTATAGAGTGTAGGGTGTAGAGTGTAGATTATAGAGTGTAGGTTATAGAGTGTAGAGTGTAGGGTACTTTTCATCATAGTGCTTTTACCAATGCATAAAATGCATGGAGAAGTCATTTCGAATGACTGGTCCTCAGTGTTGTGAGAACGATGACTGGTTAAAATTTTTGGTGGTTTCTTGTTCAGTCCATAGGCCTACAGCATGTGGCAAACCGGTGAGCATGTGGCTCTATTAGTATAGGAGTGTAGGGAGCAGAGTGTAGAGTGTAAGGTATAGAGTGTAGGGTATAGAGTGTAGGGTATAGACTGTAGGGTATAGAGTGTAGGGTATAGAGTGTAGTGTATAGAGTGTAGAGTGTAGGGATTAGAGTGTAGGGTATAGAGTGTAGGGTGTAGAGTGTAGATTATAGAGTGTAGGTTATAGAGTGTAGAGTGTAGGGTTTAGAGTGTAGGGTATAGAGTGTAGGTTATAGAGTGTAGAGTGTAGGGTATAGAGTGTAGAGTGTAGGGTGTAGAGTGTAGGGTATAGAGTGTAGGGTATAGAGTGTAGGGTATAACGTGTAGAGTGTAGGGTATAGAGTGTATAGTGTAGGGTATAGAGTGTAGGGTATAGAGTGTAGGGTATAGAGTGTAGGGTATAGAGTGTAGAGTGTAGGGTATAGAGTGTATGCTATAGAGTGTATGGTGTAGAGTGTATGGTATAGAGTGTAGGGTATAGAGTGTAGAGTGCATGGTATAGAGTGTAGGGTATAGAGTGTAGGGTATAGGGTGTAGGGTATAGAGTGTAGGGTATAGAGTGTAGAATGTAGGGTATAGAGTTTAGAGTGTAGGGTATAGAGTGTAGGGTGTAGAGTGTATGGTATAGAGTGTAGGGTATAGAGTGTAGACTGTAGGGTATAGAGTGTAGGGTATAGAGTGTAGGGTATAGGGTGTAGGGTATAGAGTGTAGGGTATAGAGTGTAGGGTATAGAGTGTAGAGTGTAGGGTATAGAGTGTATGCTATAGAGTGTATGGTGTAGAGTGTATGGTATAGAGTGTAGGGTATATATAGAGTGTAGAATGTAGGGTATAGAGTGTAGGGTATAGAGTGTAGAGTGTAGGGTATAGAGTGTATGGTATAGAGTGTATGGTATAGAGTGTAGGTTTCAGAGTGTAGGGTATAGAGTGTAGGATATAGAGTGTAGGGTATAGAGTGTAGAGTGTAGGGTATGGTGTGTAGGGTATAGAGTGTAGGGTATAGAGTGTAGAGTATAGAGTGTTGGGTATAGAGTGTAGAGTGTAGGGTATAGAGTGTAGGGTATAGAGTGTAGGGTATAGAGTGTAGTGTATAGAGTGTAGAGTGTAGGGATTAGAGTGTAGGGTATAGAGTGTAGGGTGTAGAGTGTAGATTATAGAGTGTAGGTTATAGAGTGTAGAGTGTAGGGTATAGAGTGTAGGGTATAGAGTGTAGGTTATAGAGTGTAGAGTGTAGGGTATAGAGTTTAGAGTGTAGGGTATAGAGTGTAGGGTGTAGAGTGTAGGGTATAGAATATAGGGTATAGAGTGTAGGGTATAGAGTGTATGGTATAGAGTGTAGGGTATAAAGTGTATGGTATAGAGTTGAAGGGTATAGAGTGTAGAGTGTAGGGTATAGAGTGTAGGGTGTAGAGTGTAGATTATAGAGTGTAGGTTATAGAGTGTAGAGTGTAGGGTACTTTTCATCATAGTGCTTTTACCAATGCATAAAATGCATGGAGAAGTCATTTCGAATGACTGGTCCTCAGTGTTGTGTATAGAGTGTAGATTGTAGGGTATAGAGTTTAGAGTGTAGGGTATAGAGTGTAGGGTGTAGAGTGTATGGTATAGAGTGTAGGGTATAGAGTGTAGACTGTAGGGTATAGAGTGTAGGGTATAGAGTGTAGGGTATAGGGTGTAGGGTATAGAGTGTAGGGTATAGAGTGTAGAATGTAGGGTATAGAGTGTAGGGTATAGAGTGTAGAGTGTAGGGTATAGAGTGTATGGTATAGAGTGTATGATATAGAGTGTAGGTTTCAGAGTGTAGGGTATAGAGTGTAGGATATAGAGTGTAGGGTATAGAGTGTAGAGTGTAGGGTATGGTGTGTAGGGTATAGAGTGTAGGGTATAGAGTGTAGAGTATAGAGTGTTGGGTATAGAGTGTATTGTGTAGGGTATAGAGTGTAGGGTATAGAGTGTAGGGTGTAGAGTGTAGATTATAGAGTGTAGGTGATAGAGTGTAGAGTGTAGGGTATAGAGTGTAGGGTATAGAGTGTAGGTTATAGAGTGTAGAGTGTAGGGTATAGAGTGTAGAGTGTAGGGTATAGAGTGTAGGGTGTAGAGTGTAGGGTATAGAATATAGGGTATAGAGTGTAGGGTATAGAGTGTATGGTATAGAGTGTAGGGTATAAAGTGTATGGTATAGAGTGTAGGGTATAGAGTGTAGAGTGTAGGGTATAGAGTGTAGGGTGTAGAGTGTAGATTATAGAGTGTAGGTTATAGAGTGTAGAGTGTAGGGTACTTTTCATCATAGTGCTTTTACCAATGCATAAAATGCATGGAGAAGTCATTTCGAATGACTGGTCCTCAGTGTTGTGAGAACGATGACTGGTTAAAATTTTTGGTGGTTTCTTGTTCAGTCCATAGGCCTACAGCATGTGGCAAACCGGTGAGCATGTGGCTCTATTAGTATAGGAGTGTAGGGAGCAGAGTGTAGAGTGTAAGGTATAGAGTGTAGGGTATAGAGTGTAGGGTATAGACTGTAGGGTATAGAGTGTAGGGTATAGAGTGTAGGGTATAGACTGTAGAGTGTAGTCTATAGAGTGTAGGGTATAGAGTGTAGGGTATAGAGTGTAGGGTATAGAGTGTAGAGTGTAGGGTATAGAGTGTAGGGTATAGAGTGCAGGGTGTAGAGTGTAGGGTATAGAGTGTAGGGTATAGAGTGTAGAATGTAGGGTATAGAGTTTAGAGTGTAGGGTATAGAGTGTAGGGTATAGAGTGTAAGGTATAGAGT
Organism: Ranitomeya imitator; assembly: GCF_032444005.1. Lineage (NCBI taxonomy): Eukaryota > Metazoa > Chordata > Amphibia > Anura > Dendrobatidae > Ranitomeya > Ranitomeya imitator. The sequence goes on from NW_027193443.1 coordinate 1,033,598, forward strand.
GTAGGGTGTAGAGAGTAGGGTATAGAGTGTAGGGTATAGAGTGTAGGGTATAGAGTGTATGGTATAGTGTGTAGGGTATAGAGTGTATGGTATAGAGTGTAGGGTATAGAGTGTAGAGTGTAGGGTATAGAGTGTAGGGTATAGAGTGTAGAGAGTAGGATATAGAGTGTAGGGTATAGAGTGTAGGGTATAGAGTGTAGAGTGTAGGGATTAGAGTGTAGAGTATAGAGTGTAGGGAATAGAGTGTAGAGTGTAGGGTATAGAGTGTAGGGTATAGAGTGTAGGGTATAGAGTGTAGAGTGTAGGGATTAGAGTGTAGGGTATAGAGTGTAGGGTATAGAGTGTATGGTATAGAGTGTAGTGTATAGAGTGTATGGTATAGAGTGTAGGGTATAAAGTGTAGAGTGTATGGTATAGAGTGTAGGGCATAGAGTGTAGAGTGTAGGGTATAGAGTGTATGGTATAGAGTGTAGAGTGTAGAGTGTATGGTATAGAGTGTAGGGTATAGAATGTAGGGTATAGAGTGTAGGGTACAGAGTGTAGGGCATAGAGTGTAGGGTATAGAATGTAGGGTATAGAGTGTAGGTTATAGAGTGTAGGGTATAGAGTGTAGGGTATAAAGTGTAGAGTGTAGAGTATAGAGTGTAGGGTATAGAGTGTAGGGTATAGAGTGTAGAGTGTAGGGTATAGAGTGTAGGGTACAGAGTGCAGTGTGTAGAGTGTAGGGTATAGAGTGTAGAGTGTAGGGTGTAGAGTGTAGGGTATAGAGTGTAGGGTATAGAGTGTAGAGTGTATGGTATAGAGTGTAGGGTATAGAGTTTAGGGTATAGAGTGTATGTTATAGAGTGTAGGGTATAGAGTGTAGAGTGTAGGGTATAGAGTTTAGAGTGTAGGGTATAGAGTGTAGGGTATAGAGTGTAAGGTATAGAGTGTAGGGTGTAGAGTGTAGGGTATAGAGTGTAGGGTATAGAGTGTAGGGTATAGAGTGTATGGTATAGAGTGTAGGGTATAGAGTGTATGGTATAGAGTGTAGGGTATAGAGTGTAGAGTGTAGGGTATAGAGTGTAGGATATAGAGTGTAGAGTGTAGGGTATAGAGTGTAGGGTATAGAGTATAGAGTGTAGGGTATAGAGTGTATGGAATAGAGAGTAGCGTGTAGATTGTAGGGTATATAGTGAATGGTATAGAGTGTAGGGTATGGAGTGTAGGGTATAGAGTGTAGGGTATAGAGTGTATGGAATAGAGTGTAGAGTGTAGATTGTAGGGTATATAGTGAATGGTATAGAGTGTAGGGTATGGAGTGTAGGGTATAAAGTGTAGGGTATAGAGTGTAGAGTGCAGGGATTAGAGTGTAGGGTATAGAGTGTAGGGTATAGAGTGTATGGTATAGAGTGTAGGGTGTAGAGTGTATGGTATAGAGTGTAGGGTATAGAATGTAGGGTATAGAGTGTAGGGTATAGAGTGTAGGGCATAGAGTGTAGGGTATAGAGTGTAGGGTATAGAGTGTAGGGTATAGAGTGTAGGGTATAAAGTGTAGAGTGTAGGGTATAGAGTGTAGGGTATAGAGTGTAGGGTATAGAGTGTAGAGTGTAGGGTATAGAGTGTAGGGTACAGAGTGCAGGGTGTAGAGTGTAGGGTATAGAGTGTAGAGTGTAGGGTGCTGAGTGTAGGGTATAGAGTGTAGGGTATAGAGTGTAGAGTGTATGGTATAAAGTGTAGGGTATAGAGTTTAGGGTATAGAGTGTATGTTATAGAGTGTAGGGTATAGAGTGTAGAGTGTAGGGTATAGAGTTTAGAGTGTAGGGTATAGAGTGTAGGGTATAGAGTGTAAGGTATAGAGTGTAGGGTGTAGAGTGTAGGGTATAGAGTGTAGGGTATAGAGTGTAGGGTATAGAGTGTATGGTATATAGTGTAGGGTATAGAGTGTATGGTATAGAGTGTAGGGTATAGAGTGTAGAGTGTAGGGTATAGAGTGTAGGGTATAGAGTGTAGAGTGTAGGGTATAGAGTGTAGGGTATAGAGTATAGAGTGTAGGGTATAGAGTGTATGGAATAGAGTGTAGCGTGTAGATTGTAGGGTATATAGTGAATGGTATAGAGTGTAGGGTATGGAGTGTAGGGTACAGAGTGTAGGGTATAGAGTGTATGGAATAGAGTGTAGAGTGTAGATTGTAGGGTATATAGTGAATGGTATAGAGTGTAGGCTATAGAGTGTAGGGTATAGAGTGTAGAGTGTAGGGATTAGAGTGTAGGGTATAGAGTGTAGGTTATAGAGTGTATGGAATAGAGTGTACGGTATAGAGTGTAGAGTGTAGGGTGTAGAGTGTAGGGTATAGAGTGTAGGGTATAGAGTGTAGGGTATAGCCTGTAGGGTATAGAGTGTAGGGTATAGAGTATAGAGTAGGGTATAGAGTGTAGGGTATAGAGTGTAGGGTATAGAATGTAGAGTGTAGGGTGTAGAGTGTAGGGTATAGAGTGTATGCTATAGAGTGTATGGTGTAGAGTGTATGGTATAGAGTGTAGGGTATAGAGTGTAGAGTGTATGGTATAGAGTGTAGGGTATAGAGTGTAGGGTATAGAGTGTATGTTATAGAGTGTTGGGTATAGAGTGTAGAGTGTAGGGTATAGAGTTTAGAGTGTAGGGTATAGAGTGTAGGGTGTAGAGTGCATGGTATAGAGTGTAGGGTATAGAGTGTAGGGTATAGAGTGTAGAATGTAGGGTATAGAGTGTAGGGTATAGAGTGTAGAGTCTAGGGTATAGAGTGTAGGGTATAGAGTGTAGGGTGTAGAGTGCATGGTATAGAGTGTATGGTATAGAGTGTAGGGTATAGAGTGTAGAGTGTAGGGTATGGAGTGTAGGGTATAGAGTGTAGGGTATAGAGTGTAGAGTATAGAGTGTTGGGTATAGAGTGTAGAGTGTAGGGTATAGAGTGTAGGGTATAGAGTGTAGGGTATAGAGTGTAGAGTGTAGGGATTAGAGTGTAGGGTATAGACTGTAGGGTGTAGAGTGTAGATTATAGAGTGTAGGTTATAGAGTGTAGAGTGTAGGGTATAGAGTGTAGGGTATAGAGTGTAGGTTATAGAGTGTAGAGTGTAGGGTATAGAGTGTAGAGTGTAGGGTATAGAGTGTAGGGTGTAGAGTGTAGGGTATAGAATATAGGGTATATAGTGTAGGGTATAAAGTGTAGGATATAGAGTGTATGGTATAGAGTGTAGGGTATAGAGTGTAGAGTGTAGGGTATAGAGTGTAGGGAATAGAGTGTAGGGTATAGAGTGTAGGGTAGATAGTGTAGAGTGTAGGGTACAGAGTGTAGGGTATAGAGTGTAGGGTATAGAGTGTAGAGTGTAGGGTATAGAGTGTAGGGTACAGAGTGCAGGGTGTAGAGTGTAGGGTATAGAGTGTAGAGTGTAGGGTGTAGAGTGTATGTTATAGAGTGTAGGGTATAGAGTGTAGAGTGTAGGGTATAGAGTTTAGAGTGTAGGGTATAGAGTGTAGGGTATAGAGTGTAAGGTATAGAGTGTAGGGTGTAGAGTGTAGGGTATAGAGTGTAGGGTATAGAGTGTAGGGTATAGAGTGTATGGTATAGAGTGTAGGGTATAGAGTGTATGGTATACAGTGTAGGGTATAGAGTGTAGAGTGTAGGGTATAGAGTGTAGGGTATAGAGTGTAGGGTATAGAGTGTAGAGTGTAGGGTATAGAGTGTGGAGTGTAGGGTATAGAGTGTAGGGTATAGACTGTAGGGTATAGAGTGTAGGGTATAGAGTGTAGGGTATAGACTGTAGGGTATAGAGTGTAGGGTATAGAGTGTTGGGAATAGAGTGTAGAGTGTAAGGTATAGAGTGTAGAGTGTAGGGTATAGAGTGTAGGGTATAGACTGTAGGGTATAGAGTGTAGGGTATAGAGTGTAGGGTATAGACTGTAGAGTGTAGGCTATAGAGTGTAGGGTATAGAGTGTAGGGTATAGAGTGTAGGGTATAGAGTGTAGAGTGTAGGGTATAGAGTGCAGGGTGTAGAGTGTAGGGTATAGAGTGTAGGGTATAGAGTGTAGGGTATAAAGTGTAGAGTGTAGGGTATAGAGTGTATAGTGTAGGGTATAGAGTGTAGGGTATAGAGTGTAGAGTGTAGGGTATAGAGTGTATGCTATAGAGTTTATAGTGTAGAGTGTATGGTATAGAGTGTAGGGTATAGAGTGTAGGGTATAGAGTGTAGGTAAAGAGTGTATGTTATAGAGTGTAGGGTATAGAGTGTAGAATGTAGGGTATAGAGTTTAGAGTGTAGGGTATAGAGTGTAGGGTATAGAGTGTAAGGTATAGAGTGTAGGGTGTAGAGTGTAGGGTATAGAGTGTAGGGTATAGAGTGTAGGGTATAGAGTGTATGGTATAGTGTGTAGGGTATAGAGTGTATGGTATAGAGTGTAGGGTATAGAGTGTAGAGTGTAGGGTATAGAGTGTAGGGTATAGAGTGTAGAGTGTAGGATATAGAGTGTAGGGTATAGAGTGTAGAGTGTAGGGATTAGAGTGTAGAGTATAGAGTGTAGGGTATAGAGTGTAGAGTTTAGGGTATAGAGTGTAGGGTATAGAGTGTAGGGTATAGAGTGTAGAGTGTAGGGATTAGAGTGTAGGGTATAGAGTGTAGGGTATAGAGTGTATGGTATAGAGTGTAGTGTATAGAGTGTATGGTATAGAGTGTAGGGTATAAAGTGTAGAGTGTATGGTATAGAGTGTAGGGCATAGAGTGTAGAGTGTAGGATATAGAGTGTATGGTATAGAGTGTAGGGTGTAGAGTGTATGGTATAGAGTGTAGGGTATAGAATGTAGGGTATAGAGTGTAGGGTATAGAGTGTAGGGCATAGAGTGTAGGGTATAGAGTGTAGGGTATAGAGTGTAGAGTGAAGGGTATAGAGTGTAGGGTATAGAGTGTAGGGTATAAAGTGTAGAGTGTAGGGTATAGAGTGTAGGGTATAGAGTGTAGGGTATAGAGTGTAGAGTGTAGGGTATAGAGTGTAGGGTACAGAGTGCAGAGTGTAGAGTGTAGGGTATAGAGTGTAGAGTGTAGGGTGTAGAGTGTAGGGTATAGAGTGTAGGGTATAGAGTGTAGAGTGTATGGTATAGAGTGTAGGGTATAGAGTTTAGGGTATAGAGTGTATGTTATAGAGTGTAGGGTATAGAGTGTAGAATGTAGGGTATAGAGTTTAGAGTGTAGGGTATAGAGTGTAGGGTATAGAGTGTAAGGTATAGAGTGTAGGGTATAGAGTGTATGGTATACTTTGAAGAGTTGGGGAAGAAAGTAAAGGAACTGGATGCACAGGTAGTTTTTTCTTCTATTCTTCCAGTAGACGGGCATGGCACCAGGAGATGGAACAGGATCCTTGATGCAAACAACTGGCTAAGACGATGGTGCAGACAACAAGGATTTGGATTCCTGGACCACGGTGTGAAGTACTGGTATGATGGACTCCTCACCAGAGACGGACTACACCTCAACAAACCTGGGAAACACACATTCGCCAGAAGACTCGCTACACTCATCAGGAGGGCGTTAAACTAGATGAAGAGGGGACGGGAAGAAAAACATTAGACTCGAACAAAGACGACCCAGGAAAACATACTCAGAAGGGAGGTAAGAACATTTCTAAAACAATCCACAGTGAGGAGATTGGAACAAAACAAAATCCTCTAAACTGCATGCTCGCAAACGCCAGAAGCCTGACAAACAAGATGGAAGAACTAGAAGCAGAAATATCTACAGGTAACTTTGACATAGTGGGAATAACCGAGACATGGTTAGATGAAAGCTATGACTGGGCAGTTAACTTACAGGGTTACAGTCTGTTTAGAAAGGATCGTAAAAATCGGAGAGGAGGAGGGGTTTGTCTCTATGTAAAGTCTTGTCTAAAGTCCACTTTAAGGGAGGATATTAGCGAAGGGAATGAGGATGTCGAGTCCATATGGGTTGAAATTCATGGAGGGAAAAATGGTAACAAAATTCTCATTGGGGTCTGTTACAAACCCCCAAATATAACAGAAAGCATGGAAAGTCTATTTCTAAAGCAGATAGATGAAGCTGCAACCCATAATGAGGTCCTGGTTATGGGGGACTTTAACTACCCGGATATTAACTGGGAAACAGAAACCTGTGAAACCCATAAAAGCAACAGGTTTCTGCTAATAACCAAGAAAAATTATCTTTCACAATTGGTGCAGAATCCAACCAGAGGAGCAGCACTTTTAGACCTAATACTATCTAATAGACCTGACAGAATAACAAATCTGCAGGTGGTTGGGCATTTAGGAAATAGCGACCACAATATTGTGCAGTTTCACCTGTCTTTCACTAGGGGGACTTGTCAGGGAGTCACAAAAACACTGAACTTTAGGAAGGCAAAGTTTGACCAGCTTAGAGATGCCCTTAATCTGGTAGACTGGGACAATATCCTCAGAAATGAGAATACAGATAATAAATGGGAAATGTTTAAGAACATCCTAAATAGGCAGTGTAAGCGGTTTATACCTTGTGGGAATAAAAGGACTAGAAATAGGAAAAACCCAATGTGGCAAAACAAAGAAGTAAGACAGGCAATTAACAGTAAAAAGAAAGCATTTGCACTACTAAAGCAGGATGGCACCATTGAAGCTCTAAAAAACTATAGGGAGAAAAATACTTTATCTAAAAAACTAATTAAAGCTGCCAAAAAGGAAACAGAGAAGCACATTGCTAAGGAGAGTAAAACTAATCCCAAACTGTTCTTCAACTATATCAATAGTAAAAGAATAAAAACTGAAAATGTAGGCCCCTTAAAAAATAGTGAGGAAAGAATGGTTGTAGATGACGAGGAAAAAGCTAACATATTAAACACCTTCTTCTCTTCTTCTCCACGGTATTCACGATGGAAAATGAAATGCTAGGTGAAATCCCAAGAAACAATGAAAACCCTATATTAAGGGTCACCAATAGTGTTGAGCGATACCGTCCGATACTTGAAAGTATCGGTATCGGATAGTATCGGCCGATACCCGAAAAATATCGGATATCGCCGATACCGATATCCGATACCAATACAAGTCAATGGGACATCAAGTATCGGAATGTATCCTCATGGATCCCAGGGTCTGAAGGAGAGGAAACTCTCCTTCAGGCCCTGGGATCCATATTAAAGTGTAAAATAAAGAATTAAAATAAAAAATATTGTTATATTCACCTCTCCGGCGGCCCCTGGACATCAGCGGGAGGATCCGGCGTCCGGCACGGCTTCTTTCTTCAAAATGCGCGCCTTCAGGACCTGTGGAATGACGTCCCGGCTTCTGATTGGTCGCGTGCCGCCCATGTGACCGCCACGCGACCAATCAGAAGCCGCGACGTCATTCCTCAGGTCCTAAAAGGCGCTCATTCTAGGACTTTAGCTGAGGAATGACGTCGCGGCTTCTGATTGGTCGCGTGGCGGTCACATGGGCGGCACGCGACCAATCAGAAGCCGGGACGTCATTCCACAGGTCCTGAAGGCGCGCATTTTGAAGAAAGAAGCCGTGCCGGACGCCGGATCCTCCCGCTGATGTCCAGGGGCCGCCGGAGAGGTGAATATAACAATATTTTTTATTTTAATTCTTTATTTTACACTTCCGATACCGATACCCGATATCACAAAAATATCGGATCTCGGTATCGGAATTCCGATACCGCAAGTATCGGCCGATACCCGATACTTGCGGTATCGGAATGCTCAACACTAGTCACCAATCTAACCCAAGAAGAGGTGCGAAACCGGCTAAATAAGATTAAAATAGATAAATCTCCGGGTCCGGATGGCATACACCCACGAGTACTAAGAGAACTAAGTAATGTAATAGATAAACCATTATTTCTTATTTTTAGTGACTCTATAGCGACAGGGTCTGTTCCGCAGGACTGGCGCATAGCAAATGTGGTGCCAATATTCAAAAAGGGCTCTAAAAGTGAACCTGGAAATTATAGGCCAGTAAGTCTAACCTCTATTGTTGGTAAAATATTTGAAGGGTTTCTGAGGGATGTTATTCTGGATTATCTCAATGAGAATAACTGTTTAACTCCATATCAGCATGGGTTTATGAGAAATCGCTCCTGTCAAACCAATCTAATCAGTTTTTATGAAGAGGTAAGCTATAGACTGGACCACGGTGAGTCATTGGACGTGGTATATCTCGATTTTTCCAAAGCGTTTGATACCGTGCCGCACAAGAGGTTGGTACACAAAATGAGAATGCTTGGTCTGGGGGAAAATGTGTGTAAATGGGTTAGTAACTGGCTTAGTGATAGAAAGCAGAGGGTGGTTATAAATGGTATAGTCTCTAACTGGGTCGCTGTGACCAGTGGGGTACCGCAGGGGTCAGTATTGGGACCTGTTCTCTTCAACATATTCATTAATGATCTGGTAGAAGGTTTACACAGTAAAATATCGATATTTGCAGATGATACAAAACTATGTAAAGCAGTTAATGCAAGAGAAGATAGTATTCTGCTACAGATGGATCTGGATAAGTTGGAAACTTGGGCTGAAAGGTGGCAGATGAGGTTTAACAATGATAAATGTAAGGTTATACACATGGGAAGAGGGAATCAATATCACCATTACACACTGAACGGGAAACCACTGGGTAAATCTGACAGGGAGAAGGACTTGGGGATCCTAGTTAATGATAAACTTACCTGGAGCAGCCAGTGCCAGGCAGCAGCTGCCAAGGCAAACAGGATCATGGGGTGCATTAAAAGAGGTCTGGATACACATGATGAGAGCATTATACTGCCTCTGTACAAATCCCTAGTTAGACCGCACATGGAGTACTGTGTCCAGTTTTGGGCACCGGTGCTCAGGAAGGATATAATGGAACTAGAGAGAGTACAAAGGAGGGCAACAAAATTAATAAAGGGGATGGGAGAACTACAATACCCAGATAGATTAGCGAAATTAGGATTATTTAGTCTAGAAAAAAGACGACTGAGGGGCGATCTAATAACCATGTATAAGTATATAAGGGGACAATACAAATATCTCGCTGAGGATCTGTTTATACCAAGGAAGGTGACGGGCACAAGGGGGCATTCTTTGCGTCTGGAGGAGAGAAGGTTTTTCCACCAACATAGAAGAGGATTCTTTACTGTTAGGGCAGTGAGAATCTGGAATTGCTTGCCTGAGGAGGTGGTGATGGCGAACTCAGTCGAGGGGTTCAAGAGAGGCCTGGATGTCTTCCTGGAGCAGAACAATATTGTATCATACAATTATTAGGTTCTGTAGAAGGACGTAGATCTGGGGATTTATTATGATGGAATATAGGCTGAACTGGATGGACAAATGTCTTTTTTCGGCCTTACTAACTATGTTACTATGTTACTATGTTACTATGTATAGAGTGTAGGGTATAGAGTGTATGGTATAGAGTGTAGGGTATAGAGTGTAGAGTGTAGGGTATAGAGTGTAGGGTATAGAGTGTAGAGTGTATGGTATAGAGTGTAGGGTATAGAGTATAGAGTGTAGGGTATAGAGTGTATGGAATAGAGTGTAGCGTGTAGATTGTCGGGTATATAGTGAATGGTATAGAGTGTAGGGTATGGAGTGTAGGGTATAGAGTGTAGGGTATAGAGTGTATGGAATAGAGTGTAGAGTGTAGATTGTAGGGTATATAGTGAATGGTATAGAGTGTAGGGTATGGAGTGTAGGGTATAGAGTGTAGGGTATAGAGTGTAGAGTGTAGGGATTAGAGTGTAGGGTATAGAGTGTAGGTTATAGAGTGTATGGAATAGAGTGTACGGTATAGAGTGTTGGGTGTAGAGTGTAGGGTACAGAGTGTAGGGTATAGAGTGTAGGGTATAGCCTGTAGGGTATAGAGTGTAGGGTATAGAGTATAGAGTGTAGGGTATAGAGTGTAGGGTATAGAGTGTAGGGAATAGAGTGTAGAGTGTAGGTTGTAGAGTGTAGGGTATAGAGTGTAGGGTATAGAGTGTAGGGTATAAAGTGTAGAGTGTAGGGTATAGAGTGTATAGTGTAGGGTATAGAGTGTAGGGTATAGAGTGTAGGGTATAGAGTGTAGGGTATAGAGTGTAGAGTGTAGGGTATAGAGTGTATGCTATAGAGTGTATGGTGTAGAGTGTATGGTATAGAGTGTAGGGTATAGAGTGTAGAGTGTATGGTATAGAGTGTAGGGTATAGAGTGTAGGGTATAGAGTGTATGTTATAGAGTGTTGGGTATAGAGTGTAGAGTGTAGGGCATAGAGTTTAGAGTGTAGGGTATAGAGTGTAGGGTGTAGAGTGTATGGTATAGAGTGTAGGGTATAGAGTGTAGACTGTAGGGTATAGAGTGTAGGGTATAGAGTGTAGGGTATAGGGTGTAGGGTATAGAGTGTAGGGTATAGAGTGTAGAATGTAGGGTATAGAGTGTAGGGTATAGAGTGTAGAGTTTAGGGTATAGAGTGTAGAGTGTAGGGTATAGAGTGTATGGTATAGAGTGTAGGGTATAGAGTGTAAATGGGTTAGTAACTGGCTTAGTGATAGAAAGCAGAGGGTGGTTATAAATAGTATAGTCTCTAACTGGGTCGCTGTGACCAGTGGGGTACCGCAGGGGTCAGTATTGGGACCTGTTCTCTTCAACATATTCATTAATGATCTGGTAGAAGGTTTACACAGTAAAATATCGATATTTGCAGATGATACAAAACTATGTAAAGCAGTTAATACAAGAGAAGATAGTATTCTGCTACAGATGGATCTGGATAAGTTGGAAACTTGGGCTGAAAGGTGGCAGATGAGGTTTAACAATGATAAATGTAAGGTTATACACATGGGAAGAGGGAATCAATATCACCATTACACACTGAACGGGAAACCACTGGGTAAATCTGACAGGGAGAAGGACTTGGGGATCCTAGTTAATGATAAACTTACCTGGAGCAGCCAGTGCCAGGCAGCAGCTGCCAAGGCAAACAGGATCATGGGGTGCATTAAAAGAGGTCTGGATACACATGATGAGAGCATTATACTGCCTCTGTACAAATCCCTAGTTAGACCGCACATGGAGTACTGTGTCCAGTTTTGGGCACCGGTGCTCAGGAAGGATATAATGGAACTAGAGAGAGTACAAAGGAGGGCAACAAAATTAATAAAGGGGATGGGAGAACTACAATACCCAGATAGATTAGCGAAATTAGGATTATTTAGTCTAGAAAAAAGACGACTGAGGGGCGATCTAATAACCATGTATAAGTATATAAGGGGACAATACAAATATCTCGCTGAGGATCTGTTTATACCAAGGAAGGTGACGGGCACAAGGGGGCATTCTTTGCGTCTGGAGGAGAGAAGGTTTTTCCACCAACATAGAAGAGGATTCTTTACTGTTAGGGCAGTGAGAATCTGGAATTGCTTGCCTGAGGAGGTGGTGATGGCGAACTCAGTCGAGGGGTTCAAGAGAGGCCTGGATGTCTTCCTGGAGCAGAACAATATTGTATCATACAATTATTAGGTTCTGTAGAAGGACGTAGATCTGGGTATTTATTATAATGGAATATAGGCTGAACTGGATGGACAAATGTCTTTTTTCGGCCTTACTAACTATGTTGCTATGTTATGTTAGGTTTAAGAGTGTAGGGTATAGAGTGTAGGGTATAGAGTGTAGAGTGTAGGGTATGGAGTGTAGGGTATAGAGTGTGGGGTATAGAGTGTAGAGTATAGAGTGTTGGGTATAGAGTGTAAAGTGTAGGGTATAGAGTGTAGGGTATAGAGTGTAGGGTATAGAGTGTAGAGTGTAGGGATTAGAGTGTAGGGTATAGAGTGTAGGGTGTAGAGTGTAGATTATAGAGTGTAGGTTATAGAGTGTAGAGTGTACGGTATAGAGTGTAGGGTATAGAGTGTAGGTTATAGAGTGTAGAGTGTAGGGTATAGAGTGTAGAGTGTAGGGTATAGAGTGTAGGATGTAGAGTGTAGGGTATAGAATATAGGGTATAGAGTGTAGGGTATAGAGTGTATGGTATAGAGTGTAGGGTATAGAGTGTATGGTATAGAGTGTAGGGTATAGAGTGTAGAGTGTAGGGCATAGAGTATAGGGTATAGAGTGTAGGGTATAGAGTGTAGGGTAGAGAGTGTAGAGTGTAGGGTACAGAGTGTAGGGTATAGAGTGTAGGGTATAGAGTGTAGGGTACAGAGTGTAGGGTATAGAGTGTAGGGTGTAGAGTGTAGGGTATAGAGTGTAGAGTGTAGGGTATAGAGTGTTTGGTATAGAGTGTAGGGTATAGAGTTTAGGGTGTAGAGTGTAGGAGTGTAGGGTATAGAGTTTAGTGTGTAGAGTGTAGGAGTGTAGGGTATAGAGTGTAGGGTATAGAGTGTAGAATGTAGGGTATAGAGTGTAAGGTATAGAGTGTAGGGTATAGAGTGTAGAGTGTAGGGTATAGAGTGTAGAGTGTAGGGTATAGAGTGTAGGGTATAGACTGTAGGGTATAGAGTGTAGGGTATAGAGTGTAGGGTATAGAGTGTAGAGTGTAGGGTATAGAGTGTAGGGTATAGAGTGTAGGGTATAGAGTGTAGGGAATAGAGTGTAGAGTGTAAGGTATAGAGTGTAGAGTGTAGGGTATAGAGTGTAGGGTATAGACTGTAGGATATTGAGTGTAGGGTATAGAGTGTAGAGTGTAGGCTATAGAGTGTAGGGTATAGAGTGTAGAGTGTAGGGAATAGAGTGCAGGGTATAGAGTGTAGAGTGCAGGGTATAGAGTGTAGGGTATAGAGTGCAGGGTGTAGAGTGTAGGGTATAGAGTGTAGGGTATAAAGTGTAGAGTGTAGGGTATAGAGTGTATAGTGTAGGGTATAGATTGTAGGGTATAGAGTGTAGAGTGTAGGGTATAGAGTGTATGCTATAGAGTGTATGGTGTAGAGTGTATGGTGTAGAGTGTATGGTATAGAATGTAGGGTATAGAGTGTAGAGTGTATGGTATAGAGTGTAGGGTACAGAGTGTAGGTAAAGAGTGTATGTTATAGAGTGTAGGTTATAGAGTGTAGAATGTAGGGTATAGAGTTTAGAGTATAGGGTATAGAGTGTAGGGTATAGAGTGTAAGGTATAGAGTGTAGGGTGTAGAGTGTAGGGTATAGATTGTAGGGTATAGAGTGTAGGGTATAGTGTGTATGGTATAGAGTGTAGGGTATAGAGTGTATGATATAGAGTGTAGGGTATAGAGTGTAGAGTGTAGGGTATAGAGTGTAGGGTATAGAGTGTAGAGTGTAGGGTATAGAGTGTAGGATATAGAGTGTAGGGTATAGAGTGTAGGGTATAGAGTGTAGAGTGTAGGGATTAGAGTGTAGGGTATAGAGTGTAGGGTATAGAGTGTAGAGTGTAGGGTATAGAGTGTAGGGTATAGAGTGTAGGGTATAGAGTGTAGAGTGTAGGGATTAGAGTGTAGGGTATAGAGTGTAGGGTATAGAGTGTATGGTATAGAGTGTAGGGTATAGAGTGTATGGTATAGAGTGTAGGGTATAAAGTGTAGAGTGTATGGTATAGAGTGTAGGGTATAGAGTGTAGAGTGTAGGGTATAGAGTGTAGAGTGTAGGGATTAGAGTGTAGGGTATAGAGTGTAGGGTGTAGAGTGTAGATTATAGAGTGTAGGTTATAGAGTGTAGAGTGTACGGTATAGAGTGTAGGGTATAGAGTGTAGGTTATAGAGTGTAGAGTGTAGGGTATAGAGTGTAGAGTGTAGGGTATAGAGTGTAGGATGTAGAGTGTAGGGTATAGAATATAGGGTATAGAGTGTAGGGTATAGAGTGTATGGTATAGAGTGTAGGGTATAGAGTGTATGGTATAGAGTGTAGGGTATAGAGTGTAGAGTGTAGGGCATAGAGTATAGGGTATAGAGTGTAGGGTATAGAGTGTAGGGTAGAGAGTGTAGAGTGTAGGGTACAGAGTGTAGGGTATAGAGTGTAGGGTATAGAGTGTAGGGTACAGAGTGTAGGGTATAGAGTGTAGGGTGTAGAGTGTAGGGTATAGAGTGTAGAGTGTAGGGTATAGAGTGTTTGGTATAGAGTGTAGGGTATAGAGTTTAGGGTGTAGAGTGTAGGAGTGTAGGGTATAGAGTTTAGTGTGTAGAGTGTAGGAGTGTAGGGTATAGAGTGTAGGGTATAGAGTGTAGAATGTAGGGTATAGAGTGTAAGGTATAGAGTGTAGGGTATAGAGTGTAGAGTGTAGGGTATAGAGTGTAGAGTGTACGGTATAGAGTGTAGGGTATAGACTGTAGGGTATAGAGTGTAGGGTATAGAGTGTAGGGTATAGAGTGTAGAGTGTAGGGTATAGAGTGTAGGGTATAGAGTGTAGGGTATAGAGTGTAGGGAATAGAGTGTAGAGTGTAAGGTATAGAGTGTAGAGTGTAGGGTATAGAGTGTAGGGTATAGACTGTAGGGTATTGAGTGTAGGGTATAGAGTGTAGAGTGTAGGCTATAGAGTGTAGGGTATAGAGTGTAGAGTGTAGGGAATAGAGTGCAGGGTATAGAGTGTAGAGTGTAGGGTATAGAGTGTAGGGTATAGAGTGCAGGGTGTAGAGTGTAGGGTATAGAGTGTAGGGTATAAAGTGTAGAGTGTAGGGTATAGAGTGTATAGTGTAGGGTATAGAGTGTAGGGTATAGAGTGTAGAGTGTAGGGTATAGAGTGTATGCTATAGAGTGTATGGTGTAGAGTGTATGGTGTAGAGTGTATGGTATAGAGTGTAGGGTATAGAGTGTAGAGTGTATGGTATAGAGTGTAGGGTACAGAGTGTAGGTAAAGAGTGTATGTTATAGAGTGTAGGTTATAGAGTGTAGAATGTAGGGTATAGAGTTTAGAGTATAGGGTATAGAGTGTAGGGTATAGAGTGTAAGGTATAGAGTGTAGGGTGTAGAGTGTAGGGTATAGATTGTGGGGTATAGAGTGTAGGGTATAGTGTGTATGGTATAGAGTGTAGGGTATAGAGTGTATGATATAGAGTGTAGGGTATAGAGTGTAGAGTGTAGGGTATAGAGTGTAGGGTATAGAGTGTAGAGTGTAGGGTATAGAGTGTAGGATATAGAGTGTAGGGTATAGAGTGTAGGGTATAGAGTGTAGAGTGTAGGGATTAGAGTGTAGGGTATAGAGTGTAGGGTATAGAGTGTAGAGTGTAGGGTATAGAGTGTAGGGTATAGAGTGTAGGGTATAGAGTGTAGAGTGTAGGGATTAGAGTGTAGGGTATAGAGTGTAGGGTATAGAGTGTATGGTATAGAGTGTAGGGTATAGAGTGTATGGTATAGAGTGTAGGGTATAAAGTGTAGAGTGTATGGTATAGAGTGTAGGGTATAGAGTGTAGAGTGTAGGGTATAGAGTGTATTGTATAGAGTGTAGGGTGTAGAGTGTATGGTATAGAGTGTAGGGTATAGAATGTAGGGTATAGAGTGTAGGGTATAGAGTGTAGGGCATAGAGTGTAGGGTATAGAGTGCAGGGTGTAGAGTGTAGGGTATAGAGTGTAGAGTGTAGGGTGTAGAGTGTAGGGTATAGAGTGTAGGGTATAGAGTGTAGAGTGTAGGGTATAGAGTGTAGGGTACAGAGTGCAGGGTGTAGAGTGTAGGGTATAGAGTGTAGAGTGTAGGGTGTAGAGTGTAGGGTATAGAGTGTAGGGTATAGAGTGTAGAGTGTAGGGTATAGAGTTTATTGTATAGAGTGTATGTTGTAGAGTGTAGGGTATAGAGTGTAGAGTGTAGGGTATAGAGTGTAGGGTAGAGAGTGTAGAGTGTAGGGTATAGAGTGTAGGGTACAGAGTGTAGGGTATAGAGTGTAGGGTGTAGAGTGTAGGGTATAGAGTGTAGAGTGTAGGGTATAGAGTGTATGGTATAGAGTGTAGGGTATAGAGTTTAGGGTGTAGAGTGTAGGAGTGTAGGGTATAGAGTTTAGTGTGTAGAGTGTAGGAGTGTAGGGTATAGAGTGTAGGGTATAGAGTGTAGAATGTAGGGTATAGAGTGTAAGGTATAGAGTTTAGGGTATAGAGTGTAGAGTGTAGGGTATAGAGTGTAGAGTGTAGGGTATAGAGTGTAGGGTATAGACTGTAGGGTATAGAGTGTAGGGTATAGAGTGTAGGGTATAGAGTGTAGAGTGTAGGGTATAGAGTGTAGGGTATAGAGTGTAGGGTATAGAGTGTAGGGAATAGAGTGTAGAGTGTAAGGTATAGAGTGTAGAGTGTAGGGTATAGAGTGTAGGGTATAGACTGTAGGGTATTGAGTGTAGGGTATAGAGTGTAGAGTGTAGGCTATAGAGTGTAGGGTATAGAGTGTAGAGTGTAGGGAATAGAGTGCAGGGTATAGAGTGTAGAGTGTAGGGTATAGAGTGTAGGGTATAGAGTGCAGGGTGTAGAGTGTAGGGTATAGAGTGTAGGGTATAAAGTGTAGAGTGTAGGGTATAGAGTGTATAGTGTAGGGTATAGAGTGTAGGGTATAGAGTGTAGAGTGTAGGGTATAGAGTGTATGCTATAGAGTGTATGGTGTAGAGTGTATGGTATAGAGTGTAGGGTATAGAGTGTAGAGTGTATGGTATAGAGTGTAGGGTACAGAGTGTAGGTAAAGAGTGTATGTTATAGAGTGTAGGTTATAGAGTGTAGAATGTAGGGTATAGAGTTTAGAGTATAGGGTATAGAGTGTAGGGTATAGAGTGTAAGGTATAGAGTGTAGGGTGTAGAGTGTAGGGTATAGATTGTAGGGTATAGAGTGTAGGGTATAGTGTGTATGGTATAGAGTGTAGGGTATAGAGTGTATGATATAGAGTGTAGGGTATAGAGTGTAGAGTGTAGGGTATAGAGTGTAGAGTGTAGGGATTAGAGTGTAGGGTATAGAGTGTAGGGTATAGAGTGTAGAGTGTAGGGATTAGAGTGTAGGGTATAGAGTGTAGGGTATAGAGTGTAGAGTGTAGGGTATAGAGTGTAGGGTATAGAGTGTAGGGTATAGAGTGTAGAGTGTAGGGATTAGAGTGTGGGGTATAGAGTGTAGGGTATAGAGTGTATGGTATAGAGTGTAGGGTATAGAGTGTATGGTATAGAGTGTAGGGTATAAAGTGTAGAGTGTATGGTATAGAGTGTAGGGTATAGAGTGTAGAGTGTAGGGTATAGAGTGTATTGTATAGAGTGTAGGGTGTAGAGTGTATGGTATAGAGTGTAGGGTATAGAATGTAGGGTATAGAGTGTAGGGTATAGAGTGTAGGGCATAGAGTGTAGGGTATAGAGTGCAGGGTGTAGAGTGTAGGGTATAGAGTGTAGAGTGTAGGGTGTAGAGTGTAGGGTATAGAGTGTAGGGTATAGAGTGTAGAGTGTAGGGTATAGAGTGTAGGGTACAGAGTGCAGGGTGTAGAGTGTAGGGTATAGAGTGTAGAGTGTAGGGTGTAGAGTGTAGGGTATAGAGTGTAGGGTATAGAGTGTAGAGTGTAGGGTATAGAGTTTATTGTATAGAGTGTATGTTGTAGAGTGTAGGGTATAGAGTGTAGAGTGTAGGGTATAGAGTTTAGAGAGTAGGGTATAGAGTGTAGGGTATAGAGTGTAAGGTATAGAGTGTAGGGTGTAGAGTGTAGGGTATAGAGTGTAGGGTATAGAGTGTAGGGTATAGAGTGTATGGTATAGAGTGTAGGGTATAGATTGTAGGGTATAGAGTGTATGGTATAGAGTGAAGGGTGTAGAGTGTATGGTATAGAGTGTAGGGTATAGAATGTAGGGTATAGAGTGTAGGGTATAGAGTGTAGGGCATAGAGTGTAGGGTATAGAGTGTAGGGTATAGAGTGTAGAGTGTAGGGTATAGAGTGTAGGGTATAGAGTGTAGGGTATAGAGTGTAGAGTGTAGGGTATAGAGTGTAGGGTATAGAGTGTAGGGTATAGAGTGTAGAGTGTAGGGTATAGAGTGTAGGGTACAGAGTGCAGGGTGTAGAGTGTAGGGTATAGAGTGTAGAGTGTAGGGTGTAGAGTGTAGGGTATAGAGTGTAGGGTATAAAGTGTAGGGTATAGAGTGTAGAGTGTGTGGTATAGAGTGTAGGGTATAGAGTTTAGGGTATAGAGTGTATGTTATAGAGTGTAGGGTATAGAGTGTAGAGTGTAGGGTATAGAGTGTAGGGTATAGAGTGTAGAGTGTAGGGTATAGAGTGTAGGGTATAGAGTGCAGGGTGTAGAGTGTATGCTATAGAGTGTATGGTGTAGAGTGTATGGTATAGAGTGTAGGGTATAGAGTGTATGGTATAGAGTGTAGGGTGTAGAGTGTAGGTAAAGAGTGTATGTTATTGAGTGTAGGGTATAGAGTGTAGAATGTAGGGTATAGAGTTTAGAGTGTAGGGTATAGAGTGTAGGGTATAGAGTGTAGGGTATAGAGTGTATGGTATAGTGTGTAGGGTATAGAGTGTATGGTATAGAGTGTTTGGTATAGAGTGTAGGGTATAGAGTGTAGGGTATAGAGTGTAGAGTGTAGGGTATAGAGTGTAGGATATAGAGTGTAGGGTATAGAGTGTAGGGTATAGAGTGTAGAGTGTAGGGATTAGAGTGTAGAGTATAGAGTGTAGGGTATAGAGTGTAGAGTGTAGGGTATAGAGTGTATGGTATAGAGTGTAGGGTTTAGAGTGTAGAGTGTAGGGATTAGAGTGTAGGGTATAGAGTGTATGGTATAGAGTGTAGTGTATAGAGTGTATGGTATAGAGTGTAGGGTATAAAGTGTAGAGTGTATGGTATAGAGTGTAGGGCATAGAGTGTAGAGTGTAGGGTATAGAGTGTATGGTATAGAGTGTAGGGTGTAGAGTGTATGGTATAGAGTGTAGGGTATAGAATGTAGGGTATAGAGTGTAGGGTATAGAGTGTAGGGCATAGAGTGTAGGGTATAGAGTTTAGGGTATAGAGTGTAGAGTGTAGGGTATAGAGTGTAGGGTATAGGGTGTAGGGTATAGAGTGTAGAGTGTAGGGTATAGAGTGTAGGGTATAGAGTGTAGGGTATAGAGTGTAGAGTGTAGGGTACAGAGTGCAGAGTGTAGAGTGTAGGGTATAGAGTGTAGAGTGTAGGGTGTAGAGTGTAGGGTATAGAGTGTAGGGTATAGAGTGTAGAGTGTATGGTATAGAGTGTAGGGTATAGAGTTTAGGGTATAGAGTGTATGTTATAGAGTGTAGGGTATAGAGTGTAGAGTGTAGGGTATAGAGTTTAGAGTGTAGGGTATAGAGTGTAGGGTATAGAGTGTAAGGTATAGAGTGTAGGGTTTAGACTGTAGGGTATAGAGTGTAGGCTATAGAGTGTAGGGTATAGAGTGTATGGTATAGAGTGTAGGGTATAGAGTGTATGGTATAGAGTGTAGGGTGTAGAGTGTAGGGTATAGAGTGTAGGGTATAGACTGTAGGGTATAGAGTATAGAGTGTAGGGTATAGAGTGTATGGAATAGAGTGTAGAGTGTAGATTGTAGGGTATATAGTGAATGGTATAGAGTGTAGGGTATGGAGTGTAGGGTATAGAGTGTAGGGTATAGAGTGTAGGGATTAGAGTGTAGGGTATAGAGTGTAGGTTATAGAGTGTATGGAATAGAGTGTACGGTATAGAGTGTAGAGTGTAGGGTGTAGAGTGTAGGGTATAGAGTGTAGGGTAGAGAGTGTAGGGTATAGCCTGTAGGGTATAGAGCGTAGGGTATAGAGTATAGAGTGTAGGGTATAGAGTGTAGGGTATAGAGTGTAGGGTATAGAGTGTAGAGTGTAAGGTGTAGAGTGTAGGGTATAGAGTGTAGGGTATAGAGTGTAGGGTATAAAGTGTAGAGTGTAGGGTATAGAGTGTATAGTGTAGGGTATAGAGTGTAGGGTGTAGAGTGTAGGGTATAGAGTGTAGGGTATAGAGTGTAGGGTATAGAGTGTAGGGTATAAAGTGTAGAGTGTAGGGTATAGAGTGTATAGTGTAGGGTATAGAGTGTAGGGTGTAGAGTGTAGGGTGTAGAGTGTAGGGTATAGAGTGTAGGGTATAGAGTGTAGGGTTTAGAGTGTAGAGTGTAGGGATTAGAGTGTAGGGTATAGAATGTAGGGTATAGAGTGTATGGTATAGAGTGTATGGTATAGAGTGTAGGGTATAAAGTGTAGAGTGTATGGTATAGAGTGTAGGGCATAGAGTGTAGAGTGTAGGGTATAGAGTGTAGAGTGTAGGGTGTAGAGTGTAGGGTATAGAGTGTAGGGTATAGAGTGTAGAGTGTAGGGTATAGAGTTTATTGTATAGAGTGTATGTTGTAGAGTGTAGGGTATAGAGTGTAGAGTGTAGGGTATAGAGTTTAGAGAGTAGGGTATAGAGTGTAGGGTATAGAGTGTAAGGTATAGAGTGTAGGGTGTAGAGTGTAGGGTATAGAGTGTAGGGTATAGAGTGTAGGGTATAGAGTGTATGGTATAGAGTGTAGGGTATAGAGTGTAGGGTATAGAGTGTATGGTATAGAGTTAAGGGTGTAGAGTGTATGGTATAGAGTGTAGGGTATAGAATGTAGGGTATAGAGTGTAGGGTATAGAGTGTAGGGCATAGAGTGTAGGGTATAGAGTGTAGGGTATAGAGTGTAGAGTGTAGGGTATAGAGTGTAGGGTATAGAGTGTAGGGTATAGAGTGTAGAGTGTAGGGTATAGAGTGTAGGGTATAGAGTGTAGAGTGTAGGGTACAGAGTGCAGGGTGTAGAGTGTAGGGTATAGAGTGTAGAGTGTAGGGTGTAGAGTGTAGGGTATAGAGTGTAGGGTATAAAGTGTAGGGTATAGAGTGTAGAGTGTATGGTATAGAGTGTAGGGTATAGAGTTTAGGGTATAGAGTGTATGTTATAGAGTGTAGGGTATAGAGTGTAGAGTGTAGGGTATAGAGTTTAGAGAGTAGGGTATAGAGTGTAGGGTATAGAGTGTAAGGTATAGAGTGTAGGGTGTAGAGTGTAGGGTATAGAGTGTAGGGTATAGAGTGTAGGGTATAGAGTGTATGGTATAGAGTGTAGGGTATAGAGTGTATGGTATAGAGTGTAGGGTACAGAGTGTAGAGTGTAGGGTATAGAGTGTAGGGTATAGAGTGTAGGGTATAGAGTGTAGAGTGTAGGGTATAGAATGTAGGGTATAGACTGTAGGGTATAGAGTGTAGGGTATAGAGTGTAGGGTATAGAGTGTAGGGTATAGAGTGTAGGGTATAGAGTGTAGGGAATAGAGTGTAGAGTGTAAGGTATAGAGTGTAGAGTGTAGGGTATAGAGTGTAGGGTATAGACTGTAGGGTACAGAGTGTAGGGTATAGAGTGTAGGGTATAGACTGTAGAGTGTATGCTATAGAGTGTAGGGTACAGAGTGTAGAGTGTAGGGTATAGAGTGTAGGGTATAGAGTGTAGGGTATAGAGTGTAGAGTGTAGGGTATAGAGTGTAGGGTATAGAGTGCAGGGTGTAGAGTGTAGGGTATAGAGTGTAGGGTATAGAGTGTAGGGTATAAAGTGTAGAGTGTAGGGTATAGAGTGTATAGTGTAGGATATAGAGTGTACAGTGTAGGGTATAGAGTGTATGCTATAGAGTGTATGGTGTAGAGTGTATGGTATAGAGTGTAGGGTATAGAGTGTATGGTATAGAGTGTAGGGTGTAGAGTGTAGGTAAAGAGTGTATGTTATTGAGTGTAGGGTATAGAGTGTAGAATGTAGGGTATAGAGTTTAGAGTGTAGGGTATAGGGTGTAGGGTATAGAGTGTATGGTATAGTGTGTAGGGTATAGAGTGTATGGTATAGAGTGTTTGGTATAGAGTGTAGGGTATAGAGTGTAGGGTATAGAGTGTAGAGTGTAGGGTATAGAGTGTAGGATATAGAGTGTAGGGTATAGAGTGTAGGGTATAGAGTGTAGAGTGTAGGGATTAGAGTGTAGAGTATAGAGTGTAGGGTATAGAGTGTAGATTGTAGGGTATAGAGTGTATGGTATAGAGTGTAGGGTTTAGAGTGTAGAGTGTAGGGATTAGAGTGTAGGGTATAGAGTGTAGGGTATAGAGTGTATGGTATAGAGTGTAGTGTATAGAGTGTATGGTATAGAGTGTAGGGTATAAAGTGTAGAGTGTATGGTATAGAGTGTAGAGTGTAGGGTATAGAGTGTATGGTATAGAGTGTAGGGTGTAGAGTGTATGGTATAGAGTGTAGGGTATAGAATGTAGGGTATAGAGTGTAGGGTATAGAGTGTAGGGCATAGAGTGTAGGGTATAGAGTTTAGGGTATAGAGTGTAGAGTGTAGGGTATAGAGTGTAGGGTATAGAGTGTAGGGTATAGAGTGTAGAGTGTAGGGTATAGAGTGTAGGGTATAGAGTGTAGGGTATAGAGTGTAGAGTGTAGGGTATAGAGTGTAGGGTACAGAGTGCAGGGTGTAGAGTGTAGGGTATAGAGTGTAGAGTGTAGGGTGTAGAGTGTAGGGTATAGAGTGTAGGGTGTAGAGTGTATGGTATAGAGTGTAGGGTATAGAGTTTAGGGTATAGAGTGTATGTTATAGAGTGTAGGGTATAGAGTGTAGAGTGTAGGGTATAGAGTTTAGAGTGTAGGGTATAGAGTGTAGGGTATAGAGTGTAAGGTATAGAGTGTAGGGTTTAGACTGTAGGGTATAGAGTGTAGGCTATAGAGTGTAGGGTATAGAGTGTATGGTATAGAGTGTAGGGTATAGAGTGTATGGTATAGAGTGTAGGGTATAGAGTATAGAGTGTAGGGTATAGAGTGTATGGAATAGAGTGTAGAGTGTAGATTGTAGGGTATATAGTGAATGGTATAGAGTGTAGGGTTTGGAGTGTAGGGTATAGAGTGTAGGGTATAGAGTGTAGGGATTAGAGTGTAGGGTATAGAGTGTAGGTTATAGAGTGTATGGAATAGAGTGTACGGTATAGAGTGTAGAGTGTAGGGTGTAGAGTGTAGGGTATAGAGTGTAGGGTATAGAGTGTAGGGTATAGCCTGTAGGGTATAGAGCGTAGGGTATAGAGTATAGAGTTTAGGGTATAGAGTGTAGGGTATAGAGTGTAGAGTGTAGGGTGTAGAGTGTAGGGTATAGAGTGTAGGGTATAGAGTGTAGGGTATAAAGTGTAGAGTGTAGGGTATAGAGTGTATAGTGTAGGGTATAGAGTGTAGGGTGTAGAGTGTAGGGTATAGAGTGTAGGGTATAGAGTGTAGGGTATAGAGTGTAGGGTATAAAGTGTAGAGTGTAGGGTATAGAGTGTATAGTGTAGGGTATAGAGTGTAGGGTGTAGAGTGTAGGGTGTAGAGTGTAGGGTATAGAGTGTAGGGTATAGAGTGTAGGGTTTAGAGTGTAGAGTGTAGGGATTAGAGTGTAGGGTATAGAATGTAGGGTATAGAGTGTATGGTATAGAGTGTAGTGTACAGAGTGTATGGTATAGAGTGTAGGGTATAGAGTGTAGAGTGTAGGGATTAGAGTGTAGAGTATAGAGTGTAGGGTATAGAGTGTAGATTGTAGGGTATAGAGTGTATGGTATAGAGTGTAGGGTTTAGAGTGTAGAGTGTAGGGATTAGAGTGTAGGGTATAGAGTGTAGGGTATAGAGTGTATGGTATAGAGTGTAGTGTATAGAGTGTATGGTATAGAGTGTAGGGTATAAAGTGTAGAGTGTATGGTATAGAGTGTAGAGTGTAGGGTATAGAGTGTATGGTATAGAGTGTAGGGTGTAGAGTGTATGGTATAGAGTGTAGGGTATAGAATGTAGGGTATAGAGTGTAGGGTATAGAGTGTAGGGCATAGAGTGTAGGGTATAGAGTTTAGGGTATAGAGTGTAGAGTGTAGGGTATAGAGTGTAGGGTATAGAGTGTAGGGTATAGAGTGTAGAGTGTAGGGTATAGAGTGTAGGGTATAGAGTGTAGGGTATAGAGTGTAGAGTGTAGGGTATAGAGTGTAGGGTACAGAGTGCAGGGTGTAGAGTGTAGGGTATAGAGTGTAGAGTGTAGGGTGTAGAGTGTAGGGTATAGAGTGTAGGGTATAGAGTGTAGAGTGTATGGTATAGAGTGTAGGGTATAGAGTTTAGGGTATAGAGTGTATGTTATAGAGTGTAGGGTATAGAGTGTAGAGTGTAGGGTATAGAGTTTAGAGTGTAGGGTATAGAGTGTAGGGTATAGAGTGTAAGGTATAGAGTGTAGGGTTTAGACTGTAGGGTATAGAGTGTAGGCTATAGAGTGTAGGGTATAGAGTGTATGGTATAGAGTGTAGGGTATAGAGTGTATGGTATAGAGTGTAGGGTATAGAGTATAGAGTGTAGGGTATAGAGTGTATGGAATAGAGTGTAGAGTGTAGATTGTAGGGTATATAGTGAATGGTATAGAGTGTAGGGTTTGGAGTGTAGGGTATAGAGTGTAGGGTATAGAGTGTAGGGATTAGAGTGTAGGGTATAGAGTGTAGGTTATAGAGTGTATGGAATAGAGTGTACGGTATAGAGTGTAGAGTGTAGGGTGTAGAGTGTAGGGTATAGAGTGTAGGGTATAGAGTGTAGGGTATAGCCTGTAGGGTATAGAGCGTAGGGTATAGAGTATAGAGTTTAGGGTATAGAGTGTAGGGTATAGAGTGTAGAGTGTAGGGTGTAGAGTGTAGGGTATAGAGTGTAGGGTATAGAGTGTAGGGTATAAAGTGTAGAGTGTAGGGTATAGAGTGTATAGTGTAGGGTATAGAGTGTAGGGTGTAGAGTGTAGGGTATAGAGTGTAGGGTATAGAGTGTAGGGTATAGAGTGTAGGGTATAAAGTGTAGAGTGTAGGGTATAGAGTGTATAGTGTAGGGTATAGAGTGTAGGGTGTAGAGTGTAGGGTGTAGAGTGTAGGGTATAGAGTGTAGGGTATAGAGTGTAGGGTTTAGAGTGTAGAGTGTAGGGATTAGAGTGTAGGGTATAGAATGTAGGGTATAGAGTGTATGGTATAGAGTGTAGTGTATAGAGTGTATGGTATAGAGTGTAGGGTATAAAGTGTAGAGTGTATGGTATAGAGTGTAGGGCATAGAGTGTAGAGTGTAGGGTATAGAGTGTATGGTATAGAGTGTAGGGTGTAGAGTGTATGGTATAGAGTGTAGGGTATAGAATGTAGGGTATAGAGTGTAGGGTATAGAGTGTAGGGCATAGAGTGTAGGGTATAGAGTTTAGGGTATAGAGTGTAGAGTGTAGGGTATAGAGTGTAGGGTATAGGGTGTAGGGTATAGAGTGCAGAGTGTAGGGTATAGAGTGTAGGGTATAGAGTGTAGGGTATAGAGTGTAGAGTGTAGTTAATAGAGTGTAGGGTACAGAGTGCAGGGTGTAGAGTGTAGGGTATAGAGTGTAGAGTGTAGGGTGTAGAGTGTAGGGTATAGAGTGTAGGGTATAGAGTGTAGAGTGTATGATATAGAGTGTAGGGTATAGAGTTTAGGGTATAGAGTGTATGTTATAGAGTGTAGGGTATAGAGTGTAGAGTGTAGGGTATAGAGTTTAGAGTGTAGGGTATAGAGTGTAAGGTATAGAGTGTAGTGTTTAGACTGTAGGGTATAGAGTGTAGGCTATAGAGTGTAGGGTATAGAGTGTATGGTATAGAGTGTAGGGTATAGAGTGTAGGGTATAGAGTGTAGGGTATAGAGTATAGAGTGTAGGGTATAGAGTGTATGGAATAGAGTGTAGAGTGTAGATTGTAGGGTATATAGTGAATGGTATAGAGTGTAGGGTATGGAGTGTAGGGTATAAAGTGTAGGGTATAGAGTGTAGGGATTAGAGTGTAGGGTATAGAGTGTAGGTTATAGAGTGTATGGAATAGAGTGTACGGTATAGAGTGTAGGGTGTAGAGTGTAGGGTATAGAGTGTAGGGTATAGAATGTAGGGTATAGCCTGTAGGGTATAGAGCGTAGGGTATAGAGTATAGAGTGTAGGGTATAGAGTGTAGGGTATAGAGTGTAGGGTATAGAGTGTAGAGTGTAGGGTGTAGAGTGTAGGGTATAGAGTGTAGGGTATAGAGTGTAGGGTATAAAGTGTAGAGTGTAGGGTATAGAGTGTATAGTGTAGGGTATAGAGTGTAAGGTGTAGAGTTTAGGGTATAGAGTGTAGGGTATAGAGTGTAGGGTATAGAGTGTAGAGTGTAGGGTATAGAGTGTATGCTATAGAGTGTATGGTGTAGAGTGTATGGTATAGAGTGTAGGGTATAGAGTGTAGAGTGTATGGTATAGAGTGTAGGGTATCGAGTGTAGGGTATAGAGTGATATGTTTTCAGGTATCTCCTATACTAATAGAGCCACATGCTCACCGGTTTGCCACATGCTGTAGGCCTATGGACTGAACAAGAAACCACCAAAAATTTTAACCAGTCATCGTTCTCACAACACTGAGGACCAGTCATTCGAAATGACTTCTCCATGCATTTTATGCATTGGTAAAAGCACTATGATGAAAAGTGTGATATGTTTTCAGGTATCTCCTATACTAATAGAGCCACATGCTCACCGGTTTGCCACATGCTGTAGGCCTATGGACTGAACAAGAAACCACCAAAAATTATAACCAGTCATCGTTCTCACAACACTGAGGACCAGTCATTTGAAATGACTTCTCCATGCATTTTATG
Source organism: Ranitomeya imitator (assembly GCF_032444005.1). Classification (NCBI taxonomy): domain Eukaryota; kingdom Metazoa; phylum Chordata; class Amphibia; order Anura; family Dendrobatidae; genus Ranitomeya; species Ranitomeya imitator. The sequence continues at coordinate 1,060,109 of NW_027193443.1, forward strand.
CATTGGTAAAAGCACTATGATGAAAAGTGTGATATGTTTTCAGGTATCTCCTATACTAATAGAGCCACATGCACACCGGTTTGCCGCATGCTGTAGGCCTATGGACTGAACAAGAAACCACCAAAAATTTTAACCAGTCATCGTTCTCACAACACTGAGGACCAGTCATTTGAAATGACTTCTCCATGCATTTTATGCATTGGTAAAAGCACTATGATAAAAAGTGTGATATGTTTTCAGGTATCTCCTATACTAATAGAGCCACATGCTCACCGGTTTGCCACATGCTGTAGGCCTATGGACTGAACAAGAAACCACCAAAAATTTTAACCAGTCATCGTTCTCACAACACTGAGGACCAGTCATTCGAAATGACTTCTCCATGCATTTTATGCATTGGTAAAAGCACTATAATGAAAAGTATGATATGTTTTCAGGTATCTCCTATACTAATAGAGCCACATGCTCACCGGTTTGCCACATGCTGTAGGCCTATGGACTGAACAAGAAACCACCAAAAATTTTAACCAGTCATCGTTCTCACAACACTGAGGACCAGTCATTCGAAATGACTTCTCCATGCATTTTATGCATTGGTAAAAGCACTATGATGAAAAGTGTGATATGTTTTCAGGTATCTCCTATACTAATAGAGCCACATGCTCACCGGTTTGCCACATGCTGTAGGCCTATGGACTGAACAAGAAACCACCAAAAATTTTAACCAGTCATCGTTCTCACAACACTGAGGACCAGTCATTCGAAATGACTTCTCCATGCATTTTATGCATTGGTAAAAGCACTATGATGAAAAGTGTGATATGTTTTCAGGTATCTCCTATACTAATAGAGCCACATGCTCACCGGTTTGCCACATGCTGTAGGCCTATGGACTGAACAAGAAACCACCAAAAATTTTAACCAGTCATCATTCTCACAACACTGAGGACCAGTCATTCGAAATGACTTCTCCATGCATTTTATGCATTGGTAAAAGCACTATGATGAAAAGTGTGATATGTTTTCAGGTATCTCCTATACTAATAGAGCCACATGCTCACCGGTTTGCCACATGCTGTAGGCCTATGGACTGAACAAGAAACCACCAAAAATTTTAACCAGTCATCGTTCTCACAACACTGAGGACCAGTCATTCGAAATGACTTCTCCATGCATTTTATGCATTGGTAAAAGCACTATGATGAAAAGTGTGATATGTTTTCAGGTATCTCCTATACTAATAGAGCCACATGCTCACCGGTTTGCCACATGCTGTAGGCCTATGGACTGAACAAGAAACCACCAAAAATTTTAACCAGTCATCGTTCTCACAACACTGAGGACCAGTCATTCGAAATGACTTCTCCATGCATTTTATGCATTGGTAAAAGCACTATGATGAAAAGTGTGATATGTTTTCAGGTATCTCCTATACTAATAGAGCCACATGCTCACCGGTTTGCCACATGCTGTAGGCCTATGGACTGAACAAGAAACCACCAAAAATTTTAACCAGTCATCGTTCTCACAACACTGAGGACCAGTCATTCGAAATGACTTCTCCATGCATTTTATGCATTGGTAAAAGCACTATGATGAAAAGTGTGATATGTTTTCAGGTATCTCCTATACTAATAGAGCCACATGCTCACCGGTTTGCCACATGCTGTAGGCCTATGGACTGAACAAGAAACCACCAAAAATTTTAACCAGTCATCGTTCTCACAACACTGAGGACCAGTCATTCGAAATGACTTCTCCATGCATTTTATGCATTGGTAAAAGCACTATGATGAAAAGTGTGATATGTTTTCAGGTATCTCCTATACTAATAGAGCCACATGCTCACCGGTTTGCCACATGCTGTAGGCCTATGGACTGAACAAGAAACCACCAAAAATTTTAACCAGTCATCGTTCTCACAACACTGAGGACCAGTCATTCGAAATGACTTCTCCATGCATTTTATGCATTGGTAAAAGCACTATGATGAAAAGTGTGATATGTTTTCAGGTATCTCCTATACTAATAGAGCCACATGCTCACCGGTTTGCCACATGCTGTAGGCCTATGGACTGAACAAGAAACCACCAAAAATTTTAACCAGTCATCGTTCTCACAACACTGAGGACCAGTCATTCGAAATGACTTCTCCATGCATTTTATGCATTGGTAAAAGCACTATGATGAAAAGTGTGATATGTTTTCAGGTATCTCCTATACTAATAGAGCCACATGCTCACCGGTTTGCCACATGCTGTAGGCCTATGGACTGAACAAGAAACCACCAAAAATTTTAACCAGTCATCGTTCTCACAACACTGAGGACCAGTCATTCGAAATGACTTCTCCATGCATTTTATGCATTGGTAAAAGCACTATGATGAAAAGTGTGATATGTTTTCAGGTATCTCCTATACTAATAGAGCCACATGCTCACCGGTTTGCCACATGCTGTAGGCCTATGGACTGAACAAGAAACCACCAAAAATTTTAACCAGTCATCGTTCTCACAACACTGAGGACCAGTCATTCGAAATGACTTCTCCATGCATTTTATGCATTGGTAAAAGCACTATGATGAAAAGTGTGATATGTTTTCAGGTATCTCCTATACTAATAGAGCCACATGCTCACCGGTTTGCCACATGCTGTAGGCCTATGGACTGAACAAGAAACCACCAAAAATTTTAACCAGTCATCGTTCTCACAACACTGAGGACCAGTCATTCGAAATGACTTCTCCATGCATTTTATGCATTGGTAAAAGCACTATGATGAAAAGTGTGATATGTTTTCAGGTATCTCCTATACTAATAGAGCCACATGCTCACCGGTTTGCCACATGCTGTAGGCCTATGGACTGAACAAGAAACCACCAAAAATTTTAACCAGTCATCGTTCTCACAACACTGAGGACCAGTCATTCGAAATGACTTCTCCATGCATTTTATGCATTGGTAAAAGCACTATGATGAAAAGTGTGATATGTTTTCAGGTATCTCCTATACTAATAGAGCCACATGCTCACCGGTTTGCCACATGCTGTAGGCCTATGGACTGAACAAGAAACCACCAAAAATTTTAACCAGTCATCGTTCTCACAACACTGAGGACCAGTCATTCGAAATGACTTCTCCATGCATTTTATGCATTGGTAAAAGCACTATGATGAAAAGTGTGATATGTTTTCAGGTATCTCCTATACTAATAGAGCCACATGCTCACCGGTTTGCCACATGCTGTAGGCCTATGGACTGAACAAGAAACCACCAAAAATTTTAACCAGTCATCGTTCTCACAACACTGAGGACCAGTCATTCGAAATGACTTCTCCATGCATTTTATGCATTGGTAAAAGCACTATGATGAAAAGTGTGATATGTTTTCAGGTATCTCCTATACTAATAGAGCCACATGCTCACCGGTTTGCCACATGCTGTAGGCCTATGGACTGAACAAGAAACCACCAAAAATTTTAACCAGTCATCGTTCTCACAACACTGAGGACCAGTCATTCGAAATGACTTCTCCATGCATTTTATGCATTGGTAAAAGCACTATGATGAAAAGTGTGATATGTTTTCAGGTATCTCCTATACTAATAGAGCCACATGCTCACCGGTTTGCCACATGCTGTAGGCCTATGGACTGAACAAGAAACCACCAAAAATTTTAACCAGTCATCGTTCTCACAACACTGAGGACCAGTCATTCGAAATGACTTCTCCATGCATTTTATGCATTGGTAAAAGCACTATGATGAAAAGTGTGATATGTTTTCAGGTATCTCCTATACTAATAGAGCCACATGCTCACCGGTTTGCCACATGCTGTAGGCCTATGGACTGAACAAGAAACCACCAAAAATTTTAACCAGTCATCGTTCTCACAACACTGAGGACCAGTCATTCGAAATGACTTCTCCATGCATTTTATGCATTGGTAAAAGCACTATGATGAAAAGTGTGATATGTTTTCAGGTATCTCCTATACTAATAGAGCCACATGCTCACCGGTTTGCCACATGCTGTAGGCCTATGGACTGAACAAGAAACCACCAAAAATTTTAACCAGTCATCGTTCTCACAACACTGAGGACCAGTCATTCGAAATGACTTCTCCATGCATTTTATGCATTGGTAAAAGCACTATGATGAAAAGTGTGATATGTTTTCAGGTATCTCCTATACTAATAGAGCCACATGCTCACCGGTTTGCCACATGCTGTAGGCCTATGGACTGAACAAGAAACCACCAAAAATTTTAACCAGTCATCGTTCTCACAACACTGAGGACCAGTCATTCGAAATGACTTCTCCATGCATTTTATGCATTGGTAAAAGCACTATGATGAAAAGTGTGATATGTTTTCAGGTATCTCCTATACTAATAGAGCCACATGCTCACCGGTTTGCCACATGCTGTAGGCCTATGGACTGAACAAGAAACCACCAAAAATTTTAACCAGTCATCGTTCTCACAACACTGAGGACCAGTCATTCGAAATGACTTCTCCATGCATTTTATGCATTGGTAAAAGCACTATGATGAAAAGTGTGATATGTTTTCAGGTATCTCCTATACTAATAGAGCCACATGCTCACCGGTTTGCCACATGCTGTAGGCCTATGGACTGAACAAGAAACCACCAAAAATTTTAACCAGTCATCGTTCTCACAACACTGAGGACCAGTCATTCGAAATGACTTCTCCATGCATTTTATGCATTGGTAAAAGCACTATGATGAAAAGTGTGATATGTTTTCAGGTATCTCCTATACTAATAGAGCCACATGCTCACCGGTTTGCCACATGCTGTAGGCCTATGGACTGAACAAGAAACCACCAAAAATTTTAACCAGTCATCGTTCTCACAACACTGAGGACCAGTCATTCGAAATGACTTCTCCATGCATTTTATGCATTGGTAAAAGCACTATGATGAAAAGTGTGATATGTTTTCAGGTATCTCCTATACTAATAGAGCCACATGCTCACCGGTTTGCCACATGCTGTAGGCCTATGGACTGAACAAGAAACCACCAAAAATTTTAACCAGTCATCGTTCTCACAACACTGAGGACCAGTCATTCGAAATGACTTCTCCATGCATTTTATGCATTGGTAAAAGCACTATGATGAAAAGTGTGATATGTTTTCAGGTATCTCCTATACTAATAGAGCCACATGCTCACCGGTTTGCCACATGCTGTAGGCCTATGGACTGAACAAGAAACCACCAAAAATTTTAACCAGTCATCGTTCTCACAACACTGAGGACCAGTCATTCGAAATGACTTCTCCATGCATTTTATGCATTGGTAAAAGCACTATGATGAAAAGTGTGATATGTTTTCAGGTATCTCCTATACTAATAGAGCCACATGCTCACCGGTTTGCCACATGCTGTAGGCCTATGGACTGAACAAGAAACCACCAAAAATTTTAACCAGTCATCGTTCTCACAACACTGAGGACCAGTCATTCGAAATGACTTCTCCATGCATTTTATGCATTGGTAAAAGCACTATGATGAAAAGTGTGATATGTTTTCAGGTATCTCCTATACTAATAGAGCCACATGCTCACCGGTTTGCCACATGCTGTAGGCCTATGGACTGAACAAGAAACCACCAAAAATTTTAACCAGTCATCGTTCTCACAACACTGAGGACCAGTCATTCGAAATGACTTCTCCATGCATTTTATGCATTGGTAAAAGCACTATGATGAAAAGTGTGATATGTTTTCAGGTATCTCCTATACTAATAGAGCCACATGCTCACCGGTTTGCCACATGCTGTAGGCCTATGGACTGAACAAGAAACCACCAAAAATTTTAACCAGTCATCGTTCTCACAACACTGAGGACCAGTCATTCGAAATGACTTCTCCATGCATTTTATGCATTGGTAAAAGCACTATGATGAAAAGTGTGATATGTTTTCAGGTATCTCCTATACTAATAGAGCCACATGCTCACCGGTTTGCCACATGCTGTAGGCCTATGGACTGAACAAGAAACCACCAAAAATTTTAACCAGTCATCGTTCTCACAACACTGAGGACCAGTCATTCGAAATGACTTCTCCATGCATTTTATGCATTGGTAAAAGCACTATGATGAAAAGTGTGATATGTTTTCAGGTATCTCCTATACTAATAGAGCCACATGCTCACCGGTTTGCCACATGCTGTAGGCCTATGGACTGAACAAGAAACCACCAAAAATTTTAACCAGTCATCGTTCTCACAACACTGAGGACCAGTCATTCGAAATGACTTCTCCATGCATTTTATGCATTGGTAAAAGCACTATGATGAAAAGTGTGATATGTTTTCAGGTATCTCCTATACTAATAGAGCCACATGCTCACCGGTTTGCCACATGCTGTAGGCCTATGGACTGAACAAGAAACCACCAAAAATTTTAACCAGTCATCGTTCTCACAACACTGAGGACCAGTCATTCGAAATGACTTCTCCATGCATTTTATGCATTGGTAAAAGCACTATGATGAAAAGTGTGATATGTTTTCAGGTATCTCCTATACTAATAGAGCCACATGCTCACCGGTTTGCCACATGCTGTAGGCCTATGGACTGAACAAGAAACCACCAAAAATTTTAACCAGTCATCGTTCTCACAACACTGAGGACCAGTCATTCGAAATGACTTCTCCATGCATTTTATGCATTGGTAAAAGCACTATGATGAAAAGTGTGATATGTTTTCAGGTATCTCCTATACTAATAGAGCCACATGCTCACCGGTTTGCCACATGCTGTAGGCCTATGGACTGAACAAGAAACCACCAAAAATTTTAACCAGTCATCGTTCTCACAACACTGAGGACCAGTCATTCGAAATGACTTCTCCATGCATTTTATGCATTGGTAAAAGCACTATGATGAAAAGTGTGATATGTTTTCAGGTATCTCCTATACTAATAGAGCCACATGCTCACCGGTTTGCCACATGCTGTAGGCCTATGGACTGAACAAGAAACCACCAAAAATTTTAACCAGTCATCGTTCTCACAACACTGAGGACCAGTCATTCGAAATGACTTCTCCATGCATTTTATGCATTGGTAAAAGCACTATGATGAAAAGTGTGATATGTTTTCAGGTATCTCCTATACTAATAGAGCCACATGCTCACCGGTTTGCCACATGCTGTAGGCCTATGGACTGAACAAGAAACCACCAAAAATTTTAACCAGTCATCGTTCTCACAACACTGAGGACCAGTCATTCGAAATGACTTCTCCATGCATTTTATGCATTGGTAAAAGCACTATGATGAAAAGTGTGATATGTTTTCAGGTATCTCCTATACTAATAGAGCCACATGCTCACCGGTTTGCCACATGCTGTAGGCCTATGGACTGAACAAGAAACCACCAAAAATTTTAACCAGTCATCGTTCTCACAACACTGAGGACCAGTCATTCGAAATGACTTCTCCATGCATTTTATGCATTGGTAAAAGCACTATGATGAAAAGTGTGATATGTTTTCAGGTATCTCCTATACTAATAGAGCCACATGCTCACCGGTTTGCCACATGCTGTAGGCCTATGGACTGAACAAGAAACCACCAAAAATTTTAACCAGTCATCGTTCTCACAACACTGAGGACCAGTCATTCGAAATGACTTCTCCATGCATTTTATGCATTGGTAAAAGCACTATGATGAAAAGTGTGATATGTTTTCAGGTATCTCCTATACTAATAGAGCCACATGCTCACCGGTTTGCCACATGCTGTAGGCCTATGGACTGAACAAGAAACCACCAAAAATTTTAACCAGTCATCGTTCTCACAACACTGAGGACCAGTCATTCGAAATGACTTCTCCATGCATTTTATGCATTGGTAAAAGCACTATGATGAAAAGTGTGATATGTTTTCAGGTATCTCCTATACTAATAGAGCCACATGCTCACCGGTTTGCCACATGCTGTAGGCCTATGGACTGAACAAGAAACCACCAAAAATTTTAACCAGTCATCGTTCTCACAACACTGAGGACCAGTCATTCGAAATGACTTCTCCATGCATTTTATGCATTGGTAAAAGCACTATGATGAAAAGTGTGATATGTTTTCAGGTATCTCCTATACTAATAGAGCCACATGCTCACCGGTTTGCCACATGCTGTAGGCCTATGGACTGAACAAGAAACCACCAAAAATTTTAACCAGTCATCGTTCTCACAACACTGAGGACCAGTCATTCGAAATGACTTCTCCATGCATTTTATGCATTGGTAAAAGCACTATGATGAAAAGTGTGATATGTTTTCAGGTATCTCCTATACTAATAGAGCCACATGCTCACCGGTTTGCCACATGCTGTAGGCCTATGGACTGAACAAGAAACCACCAAAAATTTTAACCAGTCATCGTTCTCACAACACTGAGGACCAGTCATTCGAAATGACTTCTCCATGCATTTTATGCATTGGTAAAAGCACTATGATGAAAAGTGTGATATGTTTTCAGGTATCTCCTATACTAATAGAGCCACATGCTCACCGGTTTGCCACATGCTGTAGGCCTATGGACGTGAACAAGAAACCACCAAAAATTTTAACCAGTCATCGTTCTCACAACACTGAGGACCAGTCATTCGAAATGACTTCTCCATGCATTTTATGCATTGGTAAAAGCACTATGATGAAAAGTGTGATATGTTTTCAGGTATCTCCTATACTAATAGAGCCACATGCTCACCGGTTTGCCACATGCTGTAGGCCTATGGACTGAACAAGAAACCACCAAAAATTTTAACCAGTCATCGTTCTCACAACACTGAGGACCAGTCATTCGAAATGACTTCTCCATGCATTTTATGCATTGGTAAAAGCACTATGATGAAAAGTGTGATATGTTTTCAGGTATCTCCTATACTAATAGAGCCACATGCTCACCGGTTTGCCACATGCTGTAGGCCTATGGACTGAACAAGAAACCACCAAAAATTTTAACCAGTCATCGTTCTCACAACACTGAGGACCAGTCATTCGAAATGACTTCTCCATGCATTTTATGCATTGGTAAAAGCACTATGATGAAAAGTGTGATATGTTTTCAGGTATCTCCTATACTAATAGAGCCACATGCTCACCGGTTTGCCACATGCTGTAGGCCTATGGACTGAACAAGAAACCACCAAAAATTTTAACCAGTCATCGTTCTCACAACACTGAGGACCAGTCATTCGAAATGACTTCTCCATGCATTTTATGCATTGGTAAAAGCACTATGATGAAAAGTGTGATATGTTTTCAGGTATCTCCTATACTAATAGAGCCACATGCTCACCGGTTTGCCACATGCTGTAGGCCTATGGACTGAACAAGAAACCACCAAAAATTTTAACCAGTCATCGTTCTCACAACACTGAGGACCAGTCATTCGAAATGACTTCTCCATGCATTTTATGCATTGGTAAAAGCACTATGATGAAAAGTGTGATATGTTTTCAGGTATCTCCTATACTAATAGAGCCACATGCTCACCGGTTTGCCACATGCTGTAGGCCTATGGACTGAACAAGAAACCACCAAAAATTTTAACCAGTCATCGTTCTCACAACACTGAGGACCAGTCATTCGAAATGACTTCTCCATGCATTTTATGCATTGGTAAAAGCACTATGATGAAAAGTGTGATATGTTTTCAGGTATCTCCTATACTAATAGAGCCACATGCTCACCGGTTTGCCACATGCTGTAGGCCTATGGACTGAACAAGAAACCACCAAAAATTTTAACCAGTCATCGTTCTCACAACACTGAGGACCAGTCATTCGAAATGACTTCTCCATGCATTTTATGCATTGGTAAAAGCACTATGATGAAAAGTGTGATATGTTTTCAGGTATCTCCTATACTAATAGAGCCACATGCTCACCGGTTTGCCACATGCTGTAGGCCTATGGACTGAACAAGAAACCACCAAAAATTTTAACCAGTCATCGTTCTCACAACACTGAGGACCAGTCATTCGAAATGACTTCTCCATGCATTTTATGCATTGGTAAAAGCACTATGATGAAAAGTGTGATATGTTTTCAGGTATCTCCTATACTAATAGAGCCACATGCTCACCGGTTTGCCACATGCTGTAGGCCTATGGACTGAACAAGAAACCACCAAAAATTTTAACCAGTCATCGTTCTCACAACACTGAGGACCAGTCATTCGAAATGACTTCTCCATGCATTTTATGCATTGGTAAAAGCACTATGATGAAAAGTGTGATATGTTTTCAGGTATCTCCTATACTAATAGAGCCACATGCTCACCGGTTTGCCACATGCTGTAGGCCTATGGACTGAACAAGAAACCACCAAAAATTTTAACCAGTCATCGTTCTCACAACACTGAGGACCAGTCATTCGAAATGACTTCTCCATGCATTTTATGCATTGGTAAAAGCACTATGATGAAAAGTGTGATATGTTTTCAGGTATCTCCTATACTAATAGAGCCACATGCTCACCGGTTTGCCACATGCTGTAGGCCTATGGACTGAACAAGAAACCACCAAAAATTTTAACCAGTCATCGTTCTCACAACACTGAGGACCAGTCATTCGAAATGACTTCTCCATGCATTTTATGCATTGGTAAAAGCACTATGATGAAAAGTGTGATATGTTTTCAGGTATCTCCTATACTAATAGAGCCACATGCTCACCGGTTTGCCACATGCTGTAGGCCTATGGACTGAACAAGAAACCACCAAAAATTTTAACCAGTCATCGTTCTCACAACACTGAGGACCAGTCATTCGAAATGACTTCTCCATGCATTTTATGCATTGGTAAAAGCACTATGATGAAAAGTGTGATATGTTTTCAGGTATCTCCTATACTAATAGAGCCACATGCTCACCGGTTTGCCACATGCTGTAGGCCTATGGACTGAACAAGAAACCACCAAAAATTTTAACCAGTCATCGTTCTCACAACACTGAGGACCAGTCATTCGAAATGACTTCTCCATGCATTTTATGCATTGGTAAAAGCACTATGATGAAAAGTGTGATATGTTTTCAGGTATCTCCTATACTAATAGAGCCACATGCTCACCGGTTTGCCACATGCTGTAGGCCTATGGACTGAACAAGAAACCACCAAAAATTTTAACCAGTCATCGTTCTCACAACACTGAGGACCAGTCATTCGAAATGACTTCTCCATGCATTTTATGCATTGGTAAAAGCACTATGATGAAAAGTGTGATATGTTTTCAGGTATCTCCTATACTAATAGAGCCACATGCTCACCGGTTTGCCACATGCTGTAGGCCTATGGACTGAACAAGAAACCACCAAAAATTTTAACCAGTCATCGTTCTCACAACACTGAGGACCAGTCATTCGAAATGACTTCTCCATGCATTTTATGCATTGGTAAAAGCACTATGATGAAAAGTGTGATATGTTTTCAGGTATCTCCTATACTAATAGAGCCACATGCTCACCGGTTTGCCACATGCTGTAGGCCTATGGACTGAACAAGAAACCACCAAAAATTTTAACCAGTCATCGTTCTCACAACACTGAGGACCAGTCATTCGAAATGACTTCTCCATGCATTTTATGCATTGGTAAAAGCACTATGATGAAAAGTGTGATATGTTTTCAGGTATCTCCTATACTAATAGAGCCACATGCTCACCGGTTTGCCACATGCTGTAGGCCTATGGACTGAACAAGAAACCACCAAAAATTTTAACCAGTCATCGTTCTCACAACACTGAGGACCAGTCATTCGAAATGACTTCTCCATGCATTTTATGCATTGGTAAAAGCACTATGATGAAAAGTGTGATATGTTTTCAGGTATCTCCTATACTAATAGAGCCACATGCTCACCGGTTTGCCACATGCTGTAGGCCTATGGACTGAACAAGAAACCACCAAAAATTTTAACCAGTCATCGTTCTCACAACACTGAGGACCAGTCATTCGAAATGACTTCTCCATGCATTTTATGCATTGGTAAAAGCACTATGATGAAAAGTGTGATATGTTTTCAGGTATCTCCTATACTAATAGAGCCACATGCTCACCGGTTTGCCACATGCTGTAGGCCTATGGACTGAACAAGAAACCACCAAAAATTTTAACCAGTCATCGTTCTCACAACACTGAGGACCAGTCATTCGAAATGACTTCTCCATGCATTTTATGCATTGGTAAAAGCACTATGATGAAAAGTGTGATATGTTTTCAGGTATCTCCTATACTAATAGAGCCACATGCTCACCGGTTTGCCACATGCTGTAGGCCTATGGACTGAACAAGAAACCACCAAAAATTTTAACCAGTCATCGTTCTCACAACACTGAGGACCAGTCATTCGAAATGACTTCTCCATGCATTTTATGCATTGGTAAAAGCACTATGATGAAAAGTGTGATATGTTTTCAGGTATCTCCTATACTAATAGAGCCACATGCTCACCGGTTTGCCACATGCTGTAGGCCTATGGACTGAACAAGAAACCACCAAAAATTTTAACCAGTCATCGTTCTCACAACACTGAGGACCAGTCATTCGAAATGACTTCTCCATGCATTTTATGCATTGGTAAAAGCACTATGATGAAAAGTGTGATATGTTTTCAGGTATCTCCTATACTAATAGAGCCACATGCTCACCGGTTTGCCACATGCTGTAGGCCTATGGACTGAAC